>NC_088349.1:20582500-20692500 GCF_036884655.1 Musa acuminata AAA Group
ATGCTCAAAGTAAATGCAAACCGAGATTTAGAGTGGTTCGGTCAATCTTGACCTACTCCACTTTTGGCTTCCTCCACCGACGAGGTCACCGACGTCAACTAGAGGCCTTCCTTCAATAGGCGAAGGCCAACCACCCTTTTACAGTTTCACTCCTTTTGACGGGCTTAGGAGACAACCCTTACAGAATTTTCTCTCCTCTCTTTAAAGCTCAGAACTTGGAAGAAAAGAGGGAGAAGAACTTTTGGCCTTTACAACAATTTTGAACTATAAAAATCACAAAACAAGATCAGGATTTCGGTGTATATTCTGTGTGCTTTAAGTGCTTAATGGGTGGGGTATTTATAGGCCCCAACCCAGTTTGAATTTGGAGCTCAAAACTATCAATTCCTGGAATTCCGGGATATGGCGGTTGCACCTCCTTACTGGAGCGGTTGCACCGCTTGGCAGAGCTCGAAGACTGAGCCTCTAGGCGGTGCCACCTCCTGTCAGGGGCGGTTGCACCTCCTGCTAGAGCTCGAAGACCGAGCTCAGGCAGTGCCACCGCCTAACTGAGGCGGTTGCACCGCTCGGCCAGAGCTCGGAGACCGAGCCCCAGTGGTGCCACCTCTTGTCAGGGGAGGTTACACCGCCTAGTCTCGCTCGGAGACTGAGCCCAAGCGGTGCCACCGCCTGGCTGGGGTGGTTGCACCGCCCAGTCTCGCTCGGAGACATAGCCCAGGTAGTGCCACCTCCTGCCTTGGGCGGTTCAATCGCCTGGCAGAAATCAGGGTCCGAATGGGTTGATCCATTCGGCCCAATTTGGGTTTTTCAAGGGCCCAATTGCCCCAAGATTAAGTTAATGGGATCACCTCCCATTTCCAACTTAATCTTTGTGCTAACTATGATATTCCCTAAGACATTTACTGCAACTTGCTCCGGTGTGTCAATCGCTTCTTCCGGCGAGCTTCCGGCGAACTTCCATCGATCATCCGATGAATCCTCGGTGATGCTCCTGCGGACTTCCGGCAAACTCTTGGACTTGCGACGATCCACTTAGCGAGTTCCAACGAGCTTCTTTCGCAAGCTCATGGACTTCTCGGATTTGTTCCCGCAGAACCTTCGACGACTGTCCGAACTTCCGTCGAACTCTCGAACTCCCAACGTGATCATTGTCTTGACTCCGGCACAACTCCTACTGCATGTCTTTCTTCCATCGTAGTTAATCCTGCACACTTAAAACAAAACTTCGATCGAGATAATTAATCCTAAGCAATTAACCAAGTTGTCTGGCATGTCATTGGTCCCTCGACGCTTCGTCCGATTCTTCGGCGCATCGTCCTCTCCTGCGGCCTATTGTCCAATCGGCCAGTTGATTCTACAACTCCGATATCCTTGGCACAATACCCGCTCTTCTTGGCCCGATGCCCGAGTCCACAACCCGAAGCCTTCTGTCGATACGTCGACCGATCCACCGGCCCGACGTCTAATCTTCTGACATGTTCCTCCGGCATAATATGATTTTTTCTATTTTAATTGTCTCATCCTGATCGAAGCAGCCTACGTCACTCAAAACGCAGATTAAATCATAAACATATATCAAGTAGTTTCATCATCAAAATACGAGATTCAATAGTCTCTAAACTTGTGAAAAGGAGAAGAGGGGTGTAAGAAGGAGGTTGATCTTCACCTATTAAAGGAAGATCGATAGTGGATGCCGATGGCCTCGATGGAAGAGGAATCGCCGGAGTGGATGTAGGTCATGACGATCGAACCACTATAAAAATCCAGTTTGCCTTTTCTTTTGTGCAATTTATCTTACTACAAACCTCCTTACTTGCTTACTGCTTTCAATATGTTTATGAATACGCTTTCAAGTTAACATCTTTCGAAATCAGTTTTCGATATACCAAAGAAATTTTCGTAATTGACGTGATTTTATCGCTGCACTAATTCACCCCACCTCTTAGTGTCACTCATTCCTAACAACTTTAATGATATAAAATTCACGTCGGGGTATATTATCTTCATTGGAGCTAATCCAATCAGTTGGAGTTCTAATTAGCAAAAGACAATTGCATGATCTATAATGGAATATGAATACCATGCCATTGCAACCGCTATTGCAAAACTCAATTGGGTCACAAATCTGCTCAAGGAACTTGACATCGACTCCACCTCTACTCCTTCAATATATTGTGATAATGTCGGAGCTACTTACTTGTGCGCCAATCTAGTGTTTCACTCACACATGAAACACATTGCTATCGACTTTCACTTCATGGGAGATCAAGCTGTCAGACATCAACTACGTGTTATCACGTACATACGGCTAATCAACTAGCAGACTCACTCACAAAACCTCTCGCACGTAAACTATTTTTATCGCATCGGTCGAAGATCGACATCCTTGATAGGATAATCATCTTACAAAGACATGATAGCAACTAAGATTTCTCCAACTACATGAAAAAATCTTACTACTCTATTAAGAAAAATCTTCTCTCATGTATAAATATGGATCATATATCAAATATAAAAACATCTTCTTCATCATTTATTCTCTCATCATCATTCGATTTAATCTATCCTTATTGGAAATACACACAAGTCAATCCAAGTAAAGCCAAAATTGATAGAAAAATATGTCAGCCAATCGTTAGCTAAAACAGATCATAATAATTCCAATGCAACTTGCGTCTTCAAAGCTCGTTTCCAATCAAATGATGTCATGTGTATTGTAGTCTAGTTGGGTGCAGCGTTATCCATTTGGTGCAGGCGACGAAGACTTTTGGCTGCCGCTGCTACCTCTCTCTCTCTCTCAAAGAACGAGAGCCATGCCCACCAAGCTTGGCCTTGCTCTCATCGTTGTCTTGGTACTCGGCGTCCTAACTCTCGTGCTGGAGCTCGTCTACGTGTCATGGTACCGTCGAAGATTCCAGCGCGCCACCTCAGTGGAAGATGCTGAACTCGTCGGTGCTGACAGAAGTCCGATTGGGGCTCAACATGCTTCCAAAGAGCTCATCCTCTACCTTCTTTGCTACATGAACCACACTCGCGTCGAGCCGGCCGTCAGCCTCGATCCGCCGTCGGCAGTCTCCTTGGAGGCCGATCCAGGTGTGCCACCGAAGCCGTCGGCTGCAGAAGTGGAGATGGTGGAACGGGATGCTGAGACATGGCAGACGCCGCCCGCTCTTCTGTACGCGATCGGCGAGGAGGAGAGAAAAGGGGCAACGGGATCAAGCAGGAGAAGGAGCTTCGAATTCGCGACCCCGTGTGCTTCCCCTCCGTTCTACACGCCTGTGGCTTCCCCATCACACGACGCTGTGGAGGTTGATCGGAGAACTGTTGCTCCGCCGATGGCTCTGTAAATATAAATATAAATAAATAAATATATATATATATATATATATAAAGATATATATATATATATATATATATATATATATATATTAAAGATTGCTTGTTAAGTAGTTAGTTCATAAGCAAAAATTGCAACTACTTTTCCTCTTCAATTATTTGTTTGATTTTTAAATACTAATGTCTGGTTGCCCTATGCTTGACTATGAATAAAAAATTTAAAGTCAAATAAATAATTTTTATTAAAACAAGTCACAATCATATGACTAACACCTTGTTATTTGAATGATATAATAATTGATTCAATCCCATTAAACCAGTTATGCAAAAAGTTGATTCGATTAATTATTATCATATGTTTTTCGGGTTCAATGTTATATGATAGTATCTATAATTAAAAAAATTATATAATTATTTTTGACGTTTAATCATATATAATGCTACTAGACTTCACTATAAAGAGTCCCTCAAGTATGTTGTTTAGAATATGAATTTTTCTTAACACTTATACACATTTGATCAAATCCTTCCAACTCATTATTGATTTAAATATGGGAGAGATCTTATTGGATATATTTTATTTTTTTTTACAAAATTCTTTGTCAAATTTGCTCATTTCTCAACATTAAATTTATGATAAACTTAGACCCGAATTATGATCGTCTCCGAACCATCATCACATGTCTAACAACCAAATTCTACTCTTACATAAATAAAAACAAATAAATTATAACTTAAGATCATTTAATTTTTTTTATTGGATATATGTACAATAACCATATCATAAATATTTCATATTATAGAATTGTACATTATGTTTAAGTCACCAGCACACAGCAATATACATGTCTAACAACCAAATTCTACTCTTACATAAATAAAAACAAATAGATTATAACTTAAGATCGTATATTTTTTTTTGTTGGATATATGTACAATAACCATATCATAAATATTTCATATTATAGAATTGTACATTATGATTTAGTCACCAGCACACAGCAATATTCGTGTGTGTGATAGCAAATTCTTTAGACAATATATGAATATAAATACATAATTCCGATCATTATTATCCTCCAAACTCTCTCTCTCTCTCTCTCTCTCTCTCTCTCTCTCTAATTTTCTAGAGATAGAGATGGTGACTGTGGAACTAAACTCTGATGTGTGAGATAAAATAGCTTGTTGAACACCTACTCTATGCTTATGCAGGAGTGTTGGCCATATAGTAAGTAGCATTCAACTGAATATTTTTTGTTATACTTTCTTTTGAATAGAGTTGATATAAGTTTGGTACATGACGCCTCCTGTGGCGTGCATCCACCGATAGTAGTAGATGGTATATTTGTTAGGATCAGAGCGGTACTAAGAGGGGGGGGTGAATTAGTACAGCGGATTAAAACTTTCGTTTCGATAAATCTTTCGTACGATAAAAATTGAACTCGGAAGTGCTTAACTTGAAAGCGTATTCGCAAAGTTGTGCAGCAAAGTTAATGAGGAAATAAAGCAAGTAAGAAGGTTTGCAGTAATGTAAATAGCAATAATGAAATGCAAACCAGATATCACGCCGATTTTAAAGTGGTTCGGTCAAATGACCAATATCCACTTGCGAGGCCCCTCTTCGATGAGGCTCCCACCTTCCACTAGCAAATCTCTTGAAGGGGAAGGGTAAATACCCCTCTTATAACTTTTTACAAGCGGTTCACTCTCTTACAGATTTTCAGCAAAAAAGAAAGAGGTGAACACTAGCAAATTGAAAATAAGACTAGCTAAGGCTTTTCTAAGACCTTTCTCTCAATCAATTGTTAGGATCAAGAGCACTAAGAGGGGAGGGTGAATTAGTGCAGCGGAAAACCTTCTACGAAAAATAAAAACTACGTTCGTTCATTAAAAGTGATTTTGGTAAGAAAGCCGATTCGTAAATCACTTTAACTTTTGTTTAAGCGAGATGTAACAAAGATATAAATGCAGTTTGCAGTTATGATTCTAATCAGATAGTAGGCGCAAACTGAAATATGATATTCGTACGAAAAAATTGATTTACGTCTAAATGCTGATTCATAAATCACTTGATTAAGCGAGATGCAATTTAAGCAAGGATATAAAGGCAGTTTGTAGTTATGATAGAAATCAAAACGTAAACGCAAACAGAAATATGATGATCGTACGATGAAACTATTTTACGTCTAAACGTCGATTCGGAAACTGTAAAGCTTGAAACCCGATCGTATATGTGCAGAAAGCAGTAAGCTTTAGAGGAGGTTTGCAGTAAAGATAATATGCTCAAAGTAAATGCAAATCGAGATTTAGAGTGGTTCGGTCAATCTTGACCTACTCCACTTTTGGCTTCCTCCACCGACGAGGTCACCGACGTCAACTAGAGGCCTTCCTTCAATAGGCGAAGGCCAACCACCCTTTTATAGTTTTACTCCTTTTGATAGGCTTAGGAGACAACCCTTACAGAATTTTCTCTCCTCTCTTTAAAGCTCAGAACTTGGAAGAAAAGAGGGAGAAGAACTTTCAACTCATACAACACTTTTGAGCTCTAAAAATCACAAAGTAAAATCAGAATTTCGGTGGTTTTTGGGTGTCCTTTCAGTGCTGAAAGGGTGGGGTATTTATAGGCCCCAACCCAGTTTGAATTTGGAGCTCAAAACTATCAATTCTCAGAATTTCAGGATCTGGCGGTTGCACTGCCTGACTGGAGCAGTTGCACCGCCTAGCAAAGCTCGAAGACTGAGCCTCTAGGTGGTGCCACCTCCTGTCAGGGGCGGTTGCACCTCCTGCCAGAGCTCGAAGACCGAGCTCAGGCGGTGCCACCTCCTGTCAGGGGCGGTTGCACCGCCCAGGCGGTGCCACCTCCTGGCTTGGGCGGTTCAACCGCCTGGCAGAAATCAGGGTCGGAATGGGTTGATCCATTCGGCCCAATTTGGGTTTTTCAGGGGCCCAATTGCCCTAAGATTAAGTTAATGGGATCACCTCCCATTTCCAACTTAATCATTGTGCTAACTACAATTTTTCCTAAGATATTTACTACAACTTGCTCCGGTGCGTCAATCGCTTCTTCTGGCGAGCTTCCGGCGAACTTCCGTCGATAATCCGATGAACCCTCGGTGATGCTCCTGCGGACTTCTGGAAAACTCCTGGACTTGTGATGATCGACTTGGCGAGTTCCGACAAGCTTCTTTGGCAAGCTCATGGACTTCTCGGATTTGTTCCCGTAGAACCTCCGACGACTGTTCGAACTTCCGTCGAACTCTCGAACTCCCAACGTGATCATTGTCTTGACTCCGACGCAACTCCTGTTGCATATCTTATTTTCATCGTAGTTAATCCTGCACACTTATCTCAACATATAGACTAGATAACAAATGACAATTGACTTCATCATCAAAATCCGAGATTCAATAATCTCCCCCTTTTTGATGATAACAATCAATTGATAATGGAGTTAACCTTAACTCCCCCTGTCTATATGCCATACTTGAGAGAAGTCATTCTTGAATTCAAAACCTTTGAATTCAAGAGACATATTGATAAGTTTAAATTATTTAAACTTATCAATACTCCCATCATGATTCCCATCATGATGTTTCTCTCTGAAGATGATGTCAAGGCTTGACATTCATTTTTAAATTTTACATAACAGGTTTGAATGATGGTAATAGTAGCAATTCATTATATTGTAAGATATCAACATGTAAAACTATGAAGTAAGATTTTGATATCATTACATGATACAAACAAGACATAATACAAATTATAGCAATCATAGCATCAATTCATATATCTCTTGGTGATGCAAGCATGGCATTAATACTCATATATTTCTCGGTGATGCAAGCATGGCATTAATACTCATATATTTCTCCCCCTTTGTCATTAACAAAAAGCATGGTAATTGTGATAGCAGGAGAACAATAAGCGAATTTTGAGCATAAGTGTTATAGTTGTTCATGCCTTTATATGTTATTTTCCAAGCATATAAAGGAAAGCATGATACATAGATTGCTTTGAATATTTCTTCCTTTTTATTTGTTATAATATTTTTGTATGAAGGAGGAAGGCTATTTGTGATTTTACTTTGAGTGAAGTTAAAATCGATGAGAGATTAAATCATGCTTCATTTTTTCAAGGATCAAGATATGTATGTGAAACAAGTCTTTGCAAGTAAAAACACTATCATCCATATTTCAAGATGGAATTTATAAGCAGGAATCATTTCATCAAATCCATTTCGGAAAAATATTTTTCATAAGTGTATGAGAAAATCTGATTGTTAGGATACCAATTGTTAAGCGAATCCGAAAATGAAATTAACACTTTCATGCATTCGGACAAGACTATGCTATTGATTTTCAAATACAATCATGAAGACAAAACATGCATATAATTTTCAACATGTTATTTAGGCATGTAATGGCAATCAAGTGATTTGATCATTCAATAAAGTCCGAAAGATAATTTTAACTAGTTTATGTATTCGAACACATCAACATTCCTAATTCTCTTCTTATGAAATCAAATTATTCTTCACTTAGAGGTTTTGTAAAAATATCAGCTAGTTGATGTTTAGTATCAATGAACTCTATGATTACATTATGATTAGTAACATGATCTCGTATAAAGTGATGTCTAATATCAATATGTTTTGTTCTTGAGTGTTGTATAGGATTCTTCGTTAAGCATATTGCACTTGTGTTATCACATTTAATGGGAATATTTTTAAGATGAATTTTATAATCTTCTAAGGTGTTTTTCATCTATACAACTTATGCACAGCATGCACTTGCTGCAATATATTCAGCTTCGGTTGTTGATAGTGCAACCGAGTTTTGTTTCTTAGATGACCAGGAAACAAGGGCATGTCCTAAAAATTGACATGTTCCTGATGTGCTTTTTCTATCTAGTTTACAACCAGCAAAGTCCGCATCAGCATAAGCAATTAACTCAAGATTCTTTGATTTTGGATACCATAATCCTAGATTTGTGGTACCATTAAGATATCTAAGTATTCTTTTAACTTCTTTGAGATGAGATATCTTAGGGTTTGATTGAAATCTAGCACAAAGTCCTACACTGAACATGATATCTGGTCTAGTTGTAGTGAGGTAAAGTAAACTTCCTATCATGTCCCTATAAGTTTTTTTATCGAAGCTTTCTCCACTTTCATCGATTTCTAACTTAGTGGAGGTGCTCATAGGAGTCTTAATAGCTTTTGAGTTATTTATATTAAACTATTTTAGCAAATTCATAAAATATTTAGTTTGACTAATAAAGATGTCATTGCTTAGTTGTTTGATTTGTAAGCCTAAGAAGAATGTTAATTCTCCCATTAAACTCATTTCGAATTCAAGACTCATAGTTTTAGCAAAAAATTCACAAAGAGATTCATTCATAGAACCAAAGATAATATCATCAACATAAATGTGAACAATGAGAAAATCATTTTCAAAATTCTTGATGAATAATGTAGTATCAATCTTACATTTTGTGAAATTATTTTCGATAAGAAAAGAACTAAGTCTCTCATACCAAGCCCTCGGAGATTGTTTTAAACCATTGAGAGCTTTAGTTAATCTAAACACATGATTAGGGTGGCTATTATTTTCAAATCCAGGAGGTTGTTCAACATAGACTTCTTCGGAAATAAAGCCATTAAGAAAAGTGCTTTTAACATCCATTTGAAACAACTTAAAATTATTACTACTAGCGTAGGCAAGGAGCATCCTTATGGCTTCTAATCGAGCCATAGGAGTGAACGTTTCTTCATAATCGATACCTTCTTCTTGGTTGAAACCTTTGGCCACTAATCTAGCCTTGTTTCTAACCACGATACCATATTCATCTTGCTTGTTTCTAAAAACCCATTTAGTACCAATAACTAAATGGTCATTTGGCCTAGGAACAAGCTTCCACACCTCATTTCTCTCAAATTGATTTAATTCATATTGCATTGCGATAATCCATGAATCATCTTTCATGGCTTCGTCAACACATTTGGGTTCAATTTGGGAGAGAAAAGCGGCGTTGGAACAAAAATTTTTAAGAGAAGAACTTGTTTGAACCCCCTTTGATGTGTCTCATAAGATTAGCTCCTTAGGATGAGCATCTACATACTTCCAATCCTTGGGTAAGGATGTTTCAGAAGTGGATGCATCCAAGTTGCTAGTTGGAGATGGGGCTTCATTTAAATTCAAGGAATCAAAATTAACATCATCATCAAAATCGTTTTTCCTGATTTCGGAAATCTCATTGAAAACAACATGAATGGATTCTTCAATAATTAAAGTTCTTTTATTGAAGATACGAAAGGCTTTAGAAACCGAAGAATAACCAAGAAAGATTCCTTCATCGGATTTAGCATCAAATTTTCCTAAGTTATCCTTTTCATTCAAGATAAAACACTTACACCCAAAGACTTTAAAATATGAAACATTGGGTTTTTTGTTGTTCCATAACTCATAGGGTATTTTGGTGAGTAAGGGTCTTACTAGAACTCTATTCAAAATATAGCATGCAGTATTTACGGCTTCGGCCCAAAAATATTTGGGTAGGCTATGTTCATTCAACATGGTTCTTGCCATTTCTTGTAAATTTTGATTTTTTCTTTCTACTACTCCATTTTATTGAGGATTTCTATGAGTAGAGATGTTATGGTTGTATCCATTGAGTTCACAAAATTCTTAAAAATTATAGTTTTGAAATTCACCATCGTGATCACTTCTAATTGACGAAATCATAGAACCCTTCTCATTCTGAACAAGTTTACAAAACTTGGTAAAATATCTAAAGCATTCACTTTTCTGTTTTAAGAAGTAAGTCCATGTGTATCTACTATATTCATCCACAATGACGAAGGCGTATTTGCTACCTCCTAGGCTTGATATAGAGATTGGTCCGAACAAGTCCATATGGATCAATTGTAAGGGCCTAGAGGTGCTTATTTGATTCTTAGATTTGAAACTGCCCTTAATTTGTTTACCTAATTGGCAAGCATCACATACATTATCTTTGATGAACTTGATATGAGGAATTCCTTTTACAAGTTCTTTAGATGATATTTGATTGATTAGTTTCATGCTTGCATGACCTAATCTTCTATGCCATAGCCAAGCATCCTCATTCAAAACCGAAAAACACATTTCATTACACAAATCATTGATGTCAATGGTGTATATGTTATTTTGTTTTAATGCAATCATAGATGTGTTTTTGTATGGTTTTTCAATGATACAAGCATTAGATTCAAATTTGACAATATATCCTTTATCACATAATTGACTAATGCTCAAGAGGTTATGTTTTAAACCATCAACTAACAAAATATCTTCAATAAAGAAGTTGGATTTATTACCTATGGTTCTTTTGCCAATGATTTTACCCTTGTTATTGTCTCCAAAGGTGACATAGCCTTCGTCTATGCTAGTGAGCTTAGAGAATTGAGATGGATCTCCGGTCATATGCCTTGAGCATCCACTATCAAGGTACCATCTCTTGCTCCTAGCTTGCGATGGTATAGGTTTCTACAAGAAAGGATGATCTTTAGGTACCCATTTGCTTTTGGGTGCCTCAAAAATAGATATACATTGTTTATTATGGTGCCTAGAATTTATCATGGTTCCTTTAGGAACCCAAATTAATTTGTTTGGACTAATTTTCTTGAATAGACAATAATGTGTTTTGTGTCCAAGTTTGCAACAAAAGTTGCATTTGTCTTAGTGTCGAACATGTAAGATGGGGCCTTTTATGAAGATGGTGGGATTTTGGTGAGGACTTCTCACAAATCCGATTCCACTTCTTTTGAGAACGTGACCCTTGTTTGCAAGGATCATGTTCAAGGACTTGCTGCCAGCCTCAAATTTCTTCAAAGTGTCCTTAAGTAGCAAGTTTTCCTAACGGAGAGTTTCTAGATCATGGCATTTTATGCATGAACCTAAACTATCATGATATTCAGCTTTTAAATTATTGAAATTACAAGTAAGACTATCATGCTCCTTTTTTAGCAATTTGTATTTTCTACTAATAATCTTGCATTCATCAAATAAGTCATGGAAGGTATTTATTAATTCATCAAATGATAAATCTGCATCTATTAAATTCGTTACCTCCTCTCCGATGGCCATTAAGGCGTAATGAGTAACTTGCTCGGTGTTGGACTCCTCTTCTTTGGACGCGCTCGAGTCATCCCATGTTGCTTTGAGCGCCTTCTTCTTTGATGTTCTCTTTTTGACTTAGGGACAATCACTCTTGTAGTGTCCCAGCTTTTTACACTCATAGCAAATAACTTGGTCCTTCTTGGGTTCAAGTTTATTTTTTGTGTCATTCTTAAACTTGTTTCTTTTAATGATTTTTTAAATTTTCTTGTTAGAAGTGCCAAGTCATCGTCATAGTCCTCATCACTTGAGTTTTCTCTCAAGTGGTCTTCTGAAGTTCTAAGTGCCATATCCTTCCTATTCTTTGAAAGGAAGTCTTCTTGCTCTTCATGAGCTTTGCAAGTCATCTCGTAGGTCATTAATGACCTGATTAGTTCTTCAAGAGGGAAGTAGTTTAGATCTTTCGCCTCTTAAATAGCAGTGACTTTAGGATCCCAACTCTTAGGAAGGGATCTTAGAATCTTATTTACGAGCTCAAAATCCGAAAAACTTTTTCCGAGTCCTTTTAGATCGTTGACGACATCCGTGAAACGGGTAAACATGTCGCCAATAGTCTCACTCGATTTCTTCCGGAAAAGTTCGAAAGAATGTAACAAAAGATTGATTTTTGACTCTTTCACTTGACTTGTGCCTTCGTGAGTCACTTCGAGTGTATGCCAAATATCAAATGCGGTTTCACAAACCGAAACACGGTTGAACTCGTTTTTTATCAAGCGCACAAAATAAGGCATTCATAGCCTTTGCATTAAGAGCGAAAGCCTTCTTCTCCAATTCATTCCAATTGATCATTGGAAGAGAAGACTTCGAAAATCCATTTTCGATAAGATTTCAAAGTTCAAAATCCATAGAAATAAGAAAGATCCTCATTCGGGTCTTCCAATAGGTGTAGTCCATCCCACTGAACATGGGTGGACGTGTAATAGAATGGCCCTCTTGGTTTCCGGCGTATGCCGTCTCTCTTGGGTTTTAATCCATTTGAGAGTTAACCCCGCTCTGATACCAATTGTTAGGATCAAGAGCACTAAGAGGGGTGGGGTGATTTAGTGCAGCGGAAAACCTTCTACGAAAAATAAAAACTGCGTTCGTTCATTAAAAGTGATTTTGGTAAGAAAGCCGATTGGTAAATCACTTTAACTTTTGTTTAAGCAAGATGCAGCAAAGATATAAATGCAGTTTGCAGTTATGATTCTAATCAGATAGTAGGCGCAAACTGAAATATGATATTCGTACGAAAAAACTGATTTACGTCTAAATGCTGATTCGTAAATCACTTGATTAAGCGAGATGCAGTTTAAGCAAGGATATAAAGGCAGTTTGCAGTTATGATAGAAATCAAAATGTAAACGCAAACAGAAATATGATGATCGTATGATGAAACTGTGTTACGTATAAACGCCGATTCGGAAAGTGCAAAGCTTGAAACCCGATCGTATATGTGCAGAAAGCAGTAAGCTTTAGAGGAGGTTTGCAGTAAAGATAATATGCTCAAAGTAAATGCAAACCGAGATTTAGAGTGGTTCGGTCAATCTTGACCTACTCCACTTTTGGCTTCCTCCACCGACGAGGTCACCGACGTCAACTAGAAGCCTTCCTTCAATAGGCGAAGGCCAACCACCCATTTACAGTTTCACTCCTTTTGACGGGCTTAGGAGACAACCCTTACAGAATTTTCTCTCCTCTATTTAAAGCTCAGAACTTGGAAGAAAAGAGGGAGAAGAACTTTCAACTCATACAACACTTTTGAGCTCTAAAAATCACAAAGTAAAATCAGAATTTCGGTGGTTTTTGGGTGTCCTTTCAGTGCTGAAAGGGTGGGGTATTTATAGGCCCCAACCCAGTTTGAATTTGGAGCTCAAAATTATCAATTCTCGGAATTCCGGGATCTGGCGATTGCACCGCCTGGCAGAGCTCGAAGACTGAGCCTCTAGGCGGTGCCACCTCTTGTTAGGGGCGGTTGCACCTCCTGCCAGAGCTCGAAGACCAAGCTCAGGCGGTGCCACCGCTTGACTGAGGTGGTTGCACCGCTCGGCCAGAGCTCGGAGACCGAGCTCAGGCGGTGCCACCTCTTGTCAGGGGCGGTTGCACCGCCCAGTCTCGCTCGGAGACTGAGCCCAGGCGGTGCCACCTCCTGGCTAGGGTGGTTGCACTGCCCAGTCTCGCTCAGAGACTTAGCCCACGCGGTGCCACCTCCTGGCTTGGGCGGTTCAACCGCTTGGCAGAAATCAGGGTCCGAATGTTTTGATCCATTCGGCCCAATTTGGGTTTTTCAGGGGCCCAATTGCCCCAAGATTAAGTTCATGGGATCACCTCCCATTTCCAACGCAATCATTGTGCTAACTATGATTTTTCCTAAGATATTTAATGCAACTTACTCCGGTGCGTCAATCGCTTCTTTCGGCGAGCTTCCGACGAACTTCCGTCGATCATCCGATGAACCCTCGGTGATGCTCCTGTGAACTTCCGGAAAACTCCTGGACTTGCGACGATCCACTTGGCGAGTTCCGACGAGCTTCTTTGGCAAGCTCATGGACTTCTCGAATTTGTTCCCGCAGAACCTCCGACGATTGTCCGAACTTCCGTCGAACTCTCGAACTCCCAACGTGATCATTGTCTTGACTCCGGCGCAACTCCTGTTGCATATCTTATTTTCATCTTAGTTAATCCTGCATACTTATCTCAACATATAGATTAGATAACAAATGACAATTGACTTCATCATCAAAATTCGAGATTCAACATCAATTGCTTCTCAAAAAGTTGTAATCTCAGCTGAGATTTGAGGGGTATTTATAGGCCTCAAGAGGATTCAAATTTGGGCTCCAAAATTTGAATTCTCTTTGGTTTCCGATGCTGGCGGTGCCACCGCCTGTCAGTGTCTAACACTGACACTGGACTAGCGGTGCCACCTCCCAGCTCTCGAGTGTTAGGCGGTGCAACCGCCCAGTCTGGCGGTGCCACCGCCAGACCCTCCGGTTCACTGGTTGGGCTTTAAATTTAGCCCAAACCAAGTCTAATTTTGGGCCCAGTTGGCCCCTAACCAGGATATAGGATTATCTCTTAATTCTAGTCCTAATTACATGTGAACTACATAACTAAAAACATCCTAAGCAAGTTTTCAACCGCGAACGTCGAGTCTTGTTCCGACGAGCTTTACGACGAACTTCTTCTGACGGACTCCCATCAAGCTCCCGATCTTGTGATGACTTTAACGAGTAGCCGAGCCTTCTCGGTGATCTCCGTGAACCTCCGACGATCTCTTCAGCGAACTTCCAAAAATTTCGACAGGTTCCCGATTTCTTCTCGGTTGGTTCCGGCAGCATCTCCGACGATTCTTCGGTCTCTTAAACGTCCATCGAACTTAACTCTGGTATTCTTGCTTTATGTTTTCTGGTTATCGTAGTTAATCCTGCACACTTAACTCAATAATATAGATTAGATCAATTAACCCATCAATTGATTTTATCATCAAAATCCGAGATTCAACAATCTCCCCCTTTTTGATGATGACAATCAATTGATGACGGAGTTAAATGTAACTCCCCCTATCTATATGTCATATTATAAGAAGATAAAAATACTTGAATTCCATCTCGTTGAATTCAAGTATAAACCGATAGTTCTAACCGTAGAACTTATCGTTATTCTCATTAAGCAATAGTAAATAAGAAATTTCGATGAAAATCATTTTCAGGTCAAATGATAAGGGACGATTTTTACTATGATAAGAGATAAAGATTTTCAACATAAATTTCATGAGATAGATGTAAGGCATGCTTTCAATATGATCAATCAATCTTGCGATATTCTCAAAGATTTTGCAAGGCATATGAGATATTTGTATTATACAAGCTTTTGTAAATCATATAAGTCATATTATCGATGCACATAAGACATTTTCATTGAGTCATACTATCGAAATGGCATAAGTCATCACTTAGTCATCATTTCTCCCCCTTTGTCATCAACAAAAAGGGAATGAGACTTGAAGTACATAATTTATGATTATAACATCAGGAATTCAGCATTGATCATACAAAAATTCATCATACAAAATTAAGTATGCTAAAATATTTATGCAGAGTTCATCTTAAAGGAAAATTCAGCATTTATCAAATCTCTTCTTTCTATAAATAACAATAATTATAGGTGTACAAAGAAGAGATTATGATAAAAAAAATTTTCAAGTAGTAACTCCAATAAGTCAAGATCATAATTCGAATACAAACTCATTCAAATTCAAATCGTCAACTTGAAACTCATAATCAAGCCATCAAAATTAATTTTGAGATTCATAAAATATCATAAAATCATTAATCTTGATCAGATGGGAGCGATGTTTGACTCAAGATAGGATAAGTTAATTTAATGTGTCATTTAGAATCGAAAGTGGAGGATCAAATTCACCAAGGAATGGAGAGAGAGGATGAAAAACTTTACGAAAAATCCATTCAAACAAGTTTATTCTTAGGGACAATTTAACATACCTAATTCCCTTCTAATGAATTCAAATTGGTCTTCATTCAAAGCTTTTGTAAATATATCTGCTAATTGATGCTTTGTGTCAATGAATTCTAGAACAACATTATTGTTAAGGACATGATCGCGTATGAAATGATGCTTAACGTCGATATGCTTAGTTCTAGAGTGCAGAATCGGATTTTTAGTAAGACATATGGCACTAGTATTATCACATTTTATGGGAATGTTTTTGAAGTGAATTCCATAGTCTTCTAATGTATTTATCATCCAAACAACTTGTGCACAGCATGCACTTACAGCAATGTATTCGGCTTCCACCGTAGATAGTGCAACTGAATTTTGTTTCTTAGAAGTCCAAGAAACAAGTGTATGTCCTAAAAATTGGCATGTTCCAGATGTACTTTTTCTATCTATCCTGCATCCGCCAAAATCGGCATCTGCATAAGCTATTAAATCGAATTTTTCAGATTTTGGATACCATAATCCTAAATTTGGAGTTCCTTTAAGATACGTAAATATTCTTTTAACACTCTTAAGATGAGATAATTTAGGATTAGATTGAAACCTAGCGCAAAGTCCTACACTAAACATAATATCCGGTCTAGTCGCGATGAGGTAGAGTAGACTACTTATCATTCCCCTATATGTTTTTTGATCGAAATTTTCACTATTTTCATCCATATCTAACTTAGTCGAAGTACTCATAGGGGTGTTTGTTGCTTTTGAATTATCCATGTTAAATCATTTTAACAATTCTAATGTATATTTAGATTGGTTAAGAAATATACCATCACTAAGTTGTTTGATTTGTAATCCCAAAAAGAAAGTTAATTCACCCTTTAAACTCATTTGAAATTCATGACTCAAACATTTGGCAAATGATTCACATAGTGATTCATCCGAAGAGCCAAAAATAATATCGTCAATATAAATTTGCACAATAAGAAAATTATTTTCAAAATGTTTGATAAACAATGTAGTATCAACCTTCCCTTTGGTAAAATTATTTAAAATAAGAAAGGAACAAAGCCTTTCATACCAAGCTCTAGGAGCTTGTTTCAAGCCATAGAGAGTCTTAGTCAATTTGAATACATGATTAGAAAGAAGAGAATTTTCAAATCCGGGAGGTTGTTCGATATACACTTCTTCGGAAATAAAACCATTCAAGAAAGCACTTTTGACATTCATTTGAAACAGTTTAAAATTATTACTACTAGCATAGGCAAGGAGCATCCTTATGGCTTCTAATCGAGCCACGGGAGCGAAGGTTTCTTCCTAATCGATACCTTCTTCTTGGTTGAAACCTTTGGCCACTAATCTAGCATTGTTTCTAACCACCATACCATTTTAGTCTTGCTTGTTTCTAAAGACCCATTTAGTACCAATGACTAAATGGTCACTAGGTCTAGGAACAAGCATCCATACCTTATTCCTCTCAAATTGATTTAATTCCTCTTGCATTGCAAGAACCCAGAAATCATCTTTTAAGGCCTCGTCAATGCATTTAGGTTCGATTTGAGAGAGGAAGGCGGTGTGAGTATAAAAATTCTTGAAAGAGGAACGAGTTTGAACCCCTTTTGATGTATCTCCTATAATTAGCTCCTTTGGATGAGCATCTATATACTTCCATTCCTTGGGTAAGGAAATTTTGGAAGAAGGTGCATCCAAGTTGCTATTATGAGGAGGGGGTTCATTTAAATTCAAATTATCAAAACCAAGATCATAATCAAAATTATTTTTCTTTAAATTAGAAATTTCATTAAAAACTACATGAGTAGACTCTTCTATTACTAAGTTTCTTTTGTTAAAAACCCGAAAAGCCTTAGAAACCGAAGAGTAACTAAGAAAGATGCCTTCATCGGATTTAGCATCAAATTTTCCTAAGGCATCCCTTTCATTCAAAATAAAGCATTTACAACCGAAAACTTTAAAATAGAAAATATTTGATTTTTTATTATTCCATAATTCATAGGGAGTTTTTGATAGGGATGGTCTTATTAGGACTCTATTCATGATGTAGCAAGCCGTATTTATGGCTTCGGCCCAAAAATACTTAGGTAAACTATGTTCATTTAACATCGTTCTTGCTATTTCTTGTAGGTTTCTATTTTTTCTTTCAGCTACTCCATTTTGTTAGGGATTCCTCGGAGTGGAGAAGTTGTGATTGTATCCATTAACTTCACAAAAATTTTGAAAGTCACGGTTTTGAAATTCGCCACCGTGATCACTCCGAATTGATGAAATCATGAAACCTTTTTCGTTTTGAGTGAGTTTACAAAATTTAGAGAAACACTTGAAACAATCACTTTTGTGAGCTAAGAAATAGGTCCAAGTGTATCTAGTATAGTCATCTACAATTACAAATGTATATTTGCTTCCTCCTAGACTTGTCATGTCAATTGGTCCAAATAAGTCCAAATGAATCAATTGTAATGGTCTAGTGGTGCTAATTTGAGTTTTTGGTTTGAAACTAGTTTTTATTTGTTTACCTAGTTGACATGCATCGCATACTTTGTCCTTAATAAACTTTATATTTGGAATTCCTCGCACTAATTCTCTAGATGAGATCTTAGATATTAGTTTCATGCTTGCATGACCTAGTCTCCTATGCCAAAGCCAAGCATCATCATTTAAATCGGAGAAGCACATTTCATTACTCAGTTCATCAAGGTTGATGGTGTAGACATTATTTTGTTTTAATGCAATCATAGTTATGTTATGGTTTGGTTTTTCAATAATACACACATTTGATTCAAATCTAACGATATAACCTTTATCGCATAATTGACTAACACTCAAGAGATTATGTTTCAATCCATCAACTAGTAAGACATCATTAATAGAAAATTTTAATTTGTTACCTATGTTTCCCTTGCCAATGATTTTGCCTTGGTTGTTGTCTCCGAAGGTGACGTACCCTTCTTCTTTGCTAGTGAGAATAGAGAAATGAGATGGATCTCCAGTCATATGTCTTGAGCATCCACTATCTAGATACCATCTCTTGCTCCTAGCTTGTGATGGTGTATGTTTCTATAAGAAGGGATTATTTTTAGGTACCCATTTTCTTTTGGGTGTCTTAAAAACTAATTTAACTTGTTCATCATATTACATAGAATTGATCATGGTTCCTTTAGGAACCCAAATTAGTTTGCTCGGACTAATTTTCTTGAATGGACATTTATATGTTTTATGTCCATATTTGCAATAAAAGTTGCAATTGCTTTGGTGCTGAACATGTAAGACGGGGCCTTTAATGAAGGTGGTTGGATTTTGGTGAGGACTTCTCACAAATCCGATTCCACTTTTTTTAGGAACGTGACCCTTATTTGTAAGGATCATGTTCAAAGATTTACTACCAACCTCGAATTTCTTCAAGGTGTCCTTAAGTAGCAAGTTCTCCTTTTAGAGAGATTCTAGATCATGGCATTTTACAAATGGAGCTAAACTATCATGATATTCAGTTTTTAATTTATCAATATCCCAAGTGAGACTATCATGCTCTTTTTTTAGCAATTTGTATTTTCTACTAATTGCCTGACATTCATCAAATAACTCATGGAAGGCATTTAACAATTCATGATAAGGTAAATCTGCATCAATTAAATCCGTTACCTCTTCTCCGATAGCCATTAGGGCGTAATGAGCAACTTGCTCGGTGTTGGACTCCTCTTCTTCGGACGCGCTTGAATCATCCCATGTTGCCTTGAGCGCCTTCTTTTTTGATGTTCTCTTTTAGGCTTGAGGACAATCGTTCTTGTAATGTTCCAGTTTTTTGCACTCATAGCAAATCACTTGGTCCTTCTTGTGTTCGAATTTATTTTTTGTATTATTTTTAAATTTGTTCTTTCTTAAATATTTTTTAAATTTTTGAGTCAAAAGTGCAATGTAATTATCACTGTCCTCATCACTTGATGTTCCTTTCAAGTGGCCTTCTTGTGATGTGAGTGTCATATCCTTCCTGTTCTTTGGAAGGGGGTTCTCGAGCTCGTCATGAGCTTGACATGTCATTTCGTAGGTCACCCAATAAGTTCTTCAAGAGGGAATGTTTTAAGGTCTTTGGCCTCTTGAATGGCCGTAACTTTTGGATCCCAACTTTTAGGGAGGGATCTTAAGATTTTAGTTACTAGTTCAAAGTTAGTAAAATCTTTACCAAGAGCTTTGAGTCCATTGATGACATCCGTGAATCGGGTGTACATGTCTCCGATGGACTCACTTGGTTTCATTCGGAAAAGTTCGTAAGAGTGCACAAGGATGTTGATTTTGGACTCTTTTACTCGGCTAGTGCCTTCATTAGTGACCTCAAGGGTTCTCCAAATATCAAAAGCCGAATCACAAATTGAAACACAATTAAATTCATTTTTGTCTAGTGCACAAAACAAGGCATTCATAGCCTTTGCGTTGAAAGCAAAAATCTTCTTCTCCGATTCATTCCATTCGCTCATCGGAAGAGAAGATTTTTGAAATCCGTTTTCAACAATAGTCCAAAGCTCCAAATTCATGGAAATGAGGAAGATCCTCATACGAGTCTTCCAATAAGTATAATCCGACCCATTAAACAAGAGTGGACGTGTGATAGAATGACCCTCATGTATGTCGGACTAAGCCATCTCTCTTGGGTATCAAACCAAATATGAGTGAGCCTAGCTCTGATACCAATTGTTCGGATGGGAGCGGCACTAAGATGGGGGGGGGGGTGAATTAGTGCAGCGGATTAAAACTTTCATTTCGACAAATCTTTTGTACGATAAAAATCGAACTCGGAAGTGCTTAACTTGAAAGCGTATTTGCAAAGTTGTGCAGCAAATATAATGAGGAAATAAAGCAAGTAAAAAGTGGTTCAGTAATGTAAATAGCAATAATGAAATGTAAACCAGAGATCATGCCGATTTTAAAGTGGTTCGGTCAAATGACCTACATCCACTTGCGAGGCCCCGCTTCGATGAGGCTCCCACCTTCCACTAGCAAATAACTTGAAGGGGAAGGGTAAATACCCCTCTTACAACTTTTTACAAGCGGTTCACTCTCTTACAGATTTTCAGCAAGAAAGAAGGAGGTGAACACTAGCAAATTGAAAACAAGACTAGCTAAGGCTTTTCTAAGACCTTTCTCTCAATCAATTGCTTCTCAAAAAGTTGTAATCTTAGCTGAGATTTGAGGGGTATTTACAGGCCTCTAGAGGATTCAAATTTGGGCTCCAAAATTTGAATTCTCTTTGGTTTCCGATGCTGGCGGTGTCATCGCCTGTCAATGGCGGTGCCACCGCCTGTCAGTGTCTGACACTGACACTGGACTGGCGGTGCCATCGCCTAGCCGAGCGGTGCCACTGCCCAGCTCTCGAGTGCTTGGCGGTGCAACCACCCGTTTTGGCGGTGCCACCGCCAGACCCTCCGGTTCACTGGTTGGGCTTTAAATTTAGCCCAAACCAAGTCTAATTTTGGGCCCAGTTAGCCCCTAACCAGGATATAGGATTATCTCTTAATCCTAATCCTAATTATATGTGAACTATATAACTAAAAACATCCTAAGCATGTTTTCAACCGCGAACGTCGAGTCTTGTTCCGGCAAGCTTTCCGACGAACTTCTTCCGACGGACTCCCATCAGCTCCCGATCTTGTGATGATTTTAACGAGTAGCCGAGCCTTCTCAGTGATCTCCGCGAACCTCCGACGATCTCTTCGGCGAACTTCTGAAAATTCCGACAGGTTCTCGATTTCTTCTCGGTTGGTTCCGGCAACATCTCCGACGATTCTTCGGTCTCTTAAATGTCCATCGAACTTGACTCTGGTATTGCTTTATGTTTTCTGGTTATCATAGTTAATCCTGCACACTTAACACAATAATATGGATTAGATCAATTAACCCATCAATTGATTTTATCATCAAAATCCGAGATTCAACAATATTCATGTCTAATTTAAATTTGATTCTTAGACAATATAGCTCAATTATAAGCGTTTCGTTTAGATAGTCACACTAGTCTCATAATTTTCCAATAAATTAGAAACTTAATATTTATTTCACATTAATTTTGAAATAAATTTTAAGATATTTGTGATATGAATTACACATTGATAGGAACGATTTTGTCCCATGCTAGCTTATCTGCCATCGAGACCGACACCTACGCAGGGCTCCAAGTCACTAGCCCTAAAATGGCATCGCAATGCATCCCGATTTGCCCTACTAGCAATAATCACTTTACCTTATCAAGATGAAAGAATGATAAGGTGGTTCACTGATAGGACCCTAGTAGGGTTGAGTCCTACTCAACCAAGAAGCATCTAATAAAACCCTATAAGATTATAATAAACCCCACCTAGCTGCCTCTATCCTATAAAGAAAAGTGGCTAGGGTTTATATTTGAGCCTTTGGGCTTCCTAGCCGCCGTCCCCTTTTACTGGGTTGGTTGGTTAGGGTTAAGGGCAAAAGGGGTAACTCACTTAGGAAGCAGCCTCTAGGGCTAGGGTTTAGAGCCCTATATAAGCATGTAGCTTCCATCTCTTTGGGAATAAGATCTATCTACAATTGACGTCATTTGGTCGACTTCTAGGAGGGTGGAACCCCTACAATGTTCCAAGGAGTGATCTCCCTCAAAGATCAATCTAAATAGAATTCCTATAGGGTTCTATCATCTGGTATCAAAGCAGCGATCTTACTGCTTTTTCTGCCATCCCTACCGCCCACCACCAGCTAAGCAATTCCCACAATTGCTCTTGATGTCGCCATCTCCACCGTCATCTTCTACCGTAGATCAAATCAATCTATTGCTATTACCTTCAATTGCATAAGAGATCTAGTATTCTCCTATCATCAATACCTTTTGTTGCTATAATGTTTCATTCCAAATATCAAGAAGAAGTCATTTTATCTATCTCATGCTGTCAACTCCTTTCGTCGTAAAAGTTATCATCTTTGCGAACAAAGGATTATTGCAGAAAATTTTAGCGGCATATTGTTGCCTTTAACCGATCTAATTGCTATCTTTTTTGAACAAAATTTCTTATATGCTTCATAGATCATCTTGGATTCCATCTAAGATTGATCTATTGAGGAATTCATCTTTAAAAACGTTCTTCTGTTGCTACAAATTTTCATTGCAAACCGCTAGAAATTTTTTATTAGAATTCTGCTATCACAACTTGCAGTAATTTTCTTGCTGTTATACTATCGAAATTTTTTTGATTAAATTTGTCATCATTGCTATTATCTAAACCAAGATTTTTTTGTCAAATTTCCTCCTCAAATCTCTCGATTTTTGCTGAAAATTTTGTCGAGAAATCGTTGTTTGTTCGGCGACAATTCTGCTTATACAAGACAACACATATCTGCGGCAACTTTCACTGATTTCTATCATGACTTTGCTGCCATCTACCGTATATCTAAAACCTTTTTCCTAACCTTCATCCACTACCATCATAGCCCTAAAACTCCACCAAATCACACCCTCAAACTGCACCCAAAACAGCTACAAAACAAGCCTAAAACCGCAGCCTACATCCACCAATCCATCAACCCTTTCGACTACCACTTCTCTCAACCGATACATGCCTTTA
The DNA here is from genome assembly GCF_036884655.1 of Musa acuminata AAA Group. NCBI lineage: Eukaryota > Viridiplantae > Streptophyta > Magnoliopsida > Zingiberales > Musaceae > Musa > Musa acuminata. The sequence continues at coordinate 20,606,025 of NC_088349.1, forward strand.
ACCCAACAACAAAAGAGAGATCTTAATATTATAGATTTGGAGGTATATATTATGGCATCTGAGGAGGCAATTAATGCAAAATTTGAAGCCTTCAAGATGTGAATGGAGGATAAGATTCAGAATCTCTTTACCGAACTCAGTTTGGGCCGAACACAAAGCCCGAACAAATCACATCAAGGGGAGAGCTCTGACTAATCACACCAAGCCCGAAGAGATGACTTCTGAGAGAGGGGAGGCTCTATGACCGATCCCTACTATCCACGCATGAGGGTGGACTTCCCTAGATAGGAAGAAGGAGACTTGATTGGTTGGATCTTGTGCGTAAAGTGATATTTTCGGTACCACAAAACCATGGACTCATCTATGGTAGAAATTATAGCTATACATCTTGAAGGGGATGCCATACAGTGGTTTAACTAGTTTGAACATACTCATGGAGTCCTCTCATAGCGATAATTCAAAGAAGGACTACTAATCTGCTTCAGACCAATTGATTACAAGAACATTGACGGGTAACTAGAAAAGATCCGACAAACCTCTACCATTTAGGAGTACCAAACCAATTTTGAATGGTTATCTAATTAAACTCATGATTGGTCTGAAAAATAGCTATTAGAGACCTTCATTGAGGGCTTAAAGCTGGAAATCCGGGGAGAAGTTAAAGCACGACAACTGTACACGCTTATGGCAGCCATCTCTTTCGCATGATTTCAAGAGGAGTGATTGAACCATGAAGCCCGAAGGACTAGGGTCGCTCTTCGACTAGCAATACTAAAGCCCTCAGCCCACCCTACTATCAACCAACCCCTTGCACTAAAAAGGTTGATAAGAGAAGAGCTTCGGGGGTGATCTGCGAAGGGTTTATGTTGGCATTACGGCGAGTTGTGGAGCCGCGAGCATCGCTATAAAAAAGGGAGACTTCTTGTGATTGAACTAGTAGACGAAGAGGTCATTGAATATCCAGAAAAAAGCCTTGAACATGAAGAAAAAGATGAGGAAGAAGAGCCACAACTGACCGACTTTATGGTACATATACTAGTCGGCTACTCAAACTCGCAAACAATGAAAGTTGGAGGCCTTCTCAAACAACAACTGATCACTGTTCTCATCGACACAGGTAGCACTAATAACTTCTTAAACAGTAAGGTTGCTGCTTAGATGATGCTCTACATTGAAGGTTGCAGCAAGTTCGAAGTAAATGTCGCCGAATCCTAAAGTACGACCAAAGATGCTCGCAGGTGAAACTATTACAGCAAGACCAAAAAATTATCACCGACTTCTTCCTCCTACCAATTGATGACTATGAGACCATGCTTGACCTAGAATGGCTGACTATGCTAGGTGATGTCTCTTGAAACTTTTCCAAGTTAATTATGAAATTCTATTGTAAAGGCAAACATATCATCCTACGCGGGAAGCACGGAAGCAACGTAACCATAGTTTCGACCCAACGAATGGAGAAAGTTTTATACAAGGTAAATGGTAGATTTTTGATGTATCTCCAATAGCAACCATAGGGGAAGAAAATAGAAATTAAATATCAAAATCTTGCCTAATTGCTTACTGAATTTATTGACATTTTTGCTGAGCCGCGCGGTCCTCCTACTCGACAGAAGGCTTCGGGCCGTGGACTCGGGCATAGAGCCAAGAAGAGCAGGTATTGTGCCAAGGATAACGGAGTTGCAGAGTCAACTGGCCGATTGGTCAATAGGCCATAGGAGAGGATGATGAGCCGAATAATTGGACGAAGCGTCGATGGACCAATGACATGCCGGACAACTTGGTTAATTGCTTAGGATTAATTATCTCGATCGAAGTTTAGTTTTACATGTGCAGGATTAATTACAATGGAAGTAAGACATGCAGCAGGAGTTGTTAGGATCGGAGCGGTACTAAGTGTTCATAAAGGTGTGCAGCAAAGGTAATGAAGAAATAAAGCACGTAAGAAGGTTTGCAATAATGTAAATAGCAATAAGAAAATGCAAACCAGAGATCACGCCAATTTTAATGTGGTTCAGTCAAATGACCTACATCCACTTGCGAGGCCCTCTTCGATAAGGCTCCCTCCTTCCACTAGCAAATCTCTTGAAGGGGAAGGACAAATACCTCTCTTACAACTTTTACAAGTGGTTCACACTCTTACAATTTTTTCAACAAAAAGAAAGGAGGTGAACACTCAATCAATTTGAAAACAAGACTTGCTAAGACTTTGCCAAGGCTCTTATCTCAAACTAATTCTTTGCAAAAGTTATTTTCTCAACTAAGAATTGAGGGGTGTTTATAGGCCTTAAGAGGATTCAAATTTGGGCTCCAAAATTTGAATTCTCTTTGGTTCCCGATGCTGGCGGTGCCATCGCCTGTCAGTGGCGGTGCCACCGCCTGTCAGTGTCTGACACTGACAGAGTACTGGCGGTGCCACCACCCAGCCAAGCGGTGCTACCGCCCAGCTCTCGGGGTGCTGGGCAGTGCCACCGCCCAGCCAAGCGGTGCCACCGCCTGGCTCTCAGGTGTTGGACAGTGCCACCGCCCAGTTTGGCGGTGCCACTGCCAGACCCTTCAGTTCACTGGTTGGGCTTTACGTCCAGCCCAAACTAAGTCTAATTTTGGGCCCAGTTGGCCCCTAACCAGGATATAGGATTATTTCTTAATCCTAATCCTAATTACATGTGAACTACGTAACTCAAAAAAAATCCCAAGCAAGTTTTCAACCGCGAACGTCGAGTCTTGTTCCGGCGAGCTTTCCAGCGAAGTTCCGGTGGACTTCCGATATGCCCTCGGATTTCTTCCGGTGGTCTTCTAGCAAGCTCCCGATCTTGTGACGACTTCAAGGAGTAGCCGAGTCTTCTTGGCGATCTCTGCGAACCTCCGACGATCTCTTCAGTGAACTTTCGAAAATTTCGACAAGTTCCCGATTTCTTCTCGGTTGGTTCCGGCAGCATCTCCGACGATTTTTCGGACTCTTAAACGTCCATCGAACTTGACTCTGGTATTCTTGCTTTATATTTTCTGGTTATCGTAGTTAATCCTGCACACTTAACTCAATAATATGGATTAGATCAATTAACCCATCAATTGATTTTATCATCAAAATCCGAGATTCAACAATCTCCCCCTTTTTAATGATGACAATCAATTGATGACGGCGTTAAACATAACTCCCCCTATCTATATGCCATATTATGAGAAAAAACACTTGAATTCCATCCCATTGAATTTAGCATAAATAAATACGAAACTTCGTATTTTCATTTATGAAAATCATTTTCAAGTTGAATGATAAGAGACAATTTTTACTATGACAGGAGATAAAGATTTTCAACATGAATTTCATGATATAAATGTAAGGCATGATTTCATATGATCAACCAATCTAAAAACTTGCGATATACTCAAGGATTTTGCAAGGCATATAAGATATTTGTATTATACAAGCTCTTGTAATTCATATAAGTCATGTTATCGATGCGCATAAGACATTTTCATTAAGTCATGCTATCGAAATGGTACAAGTCATTACTTAGTCAGCACTTCTCCCCCTTTGTCATCAACAAAAAGGGAATGAGACTTGAAGCACACAATTTGTGATTATAACATCAGGAATTCAGCATTGATCATACAAAATTCATCATTCAAAATTAAGCATGCTAAAATATTTCAATCAAATTCAAGTCATGAATACCAATCCTTTCATATTGTGAGTATCAATTCATGAATACCAAAAGATATTATTTGTGATTCTAGTTTTGCAAGATCAAGATTATGATTTAGATAAAAATCATTCAAATCAAATCGTTAACTTGAAACTCATAATCAAGCCATCAAAATCAATTTCGAGATTCACACAATATCATAAAATCATTAATCTTGATCAGATGGGAGCGGTGTTTGACTCAAGATAGGATAAGATAATTTAACATGTCATTTAGAATCGAAAGAGAAGGATCAAATCCACCGAGGAACAAAGAGAGGATGAAAAACTTTATGAAAAATCCATTCAAACAAGTTTATTCTTAGGGACAATTTAACATACCTAATTCCCTTCTAATGAATTCAAATTGGTCTTTATTCAAAGCTTTTGTAAATATATCTGCTAATTGATGCTTTGGGTCAATGAATTCTAGAACAACATTATTGTTAAGGACATGAGCACGTATGAAATGATGCCTAACGTCGATGTGCTTAGTTTTAGAGTGCTGAATTGGATTTTTAGTAAGACATATAGCACTAGTATTATCACATTTTATGGGAACGTTTTTGAAGTGAATTTCATAGTCTTCTAATGTATTTTTCATCCAAACAACTTGTGCACAGCATGCACTTGCAGCAATGTATTCGGATTCCGTCATAGATAGTGCAACTGAATTTTGTTTCTTGGAAGTCCAAGAAACAAGTGCATGTCCTAAAAATTTGCATGTTCCGGATGTACTTTCTCTATCTATCCTGCATCCGCCAAAATCGGCATTGGCATAAGCTATTAAATCGAATTTTTCTGATTTTGGATACCACAATCCTAAATTTAGAGTTCCTTTAAGATACCTAAATATTCTTTTAACACTCTTAAGATGAATAATTTAGGATTAGATTGAAACCTAGTGCAAAGTCCTATACTAAACATAATATCCGGTCTAGTCACGGTGAGGTAGAGTAGACTATCTATCATTCCTCTATATGTTTTTTGATCGAAATTTTTACTATTTTCATCCATATCTAACTTAGTTGAAGTACTCATAAAGGTGTTTATTACTTTTGAATTATCCATGTTAAATCATTTTAACAATTCTAATGTATATTTAGATCGGTTAAGAAATATACCATCACTAAGTTATTTGATTTGTAATCCTAAAAAGAAAGTTAATTCACCCATTAAACTCATTTCAAATTCATGACTCATACATTTGGCAAATGATTCACATAGTGATTCATCCGAAGAACCAAAAATAATATCATCAACATAAATTTACATAATAAGAAAATTATTTTTAAAATGTTTGATAAACAATGTAGTATCAACCTTGCCTTTGGTAAAATTATTTAAAATAAGAAAGGAACTAAGCCTTTCATACCAAGCTCTAGGAGCTTGTTTCAAGCCATAGAGAGCCTTAGTCAATTTGAATACATGATTAGGAATAAGAGAATTTTCAAATCCGAGAGATTGTTCGACATATACTTCTTCAGAAATAAAACCATTCAAAAAGGCACTTTTGACATCAATTTGAAATAGTTTAAAATTATTACTACTAGCATAGGCAAGGAGCATCCTAATGGCTTCTAATCTTACCATAGGAGCGAAGATTTCTTCGTAGTCGATACCTTCTTCTTGGTTGAAACCTTTGGCCACTAATCTAGCTTTTTTTCTAACCATGATACAATTTTCATCTTGCTTGTTTCTAAAGACCCATTTAGTACCAATGACTAAATGGCCACTAGGTCTAGGAACAAGCTTCCATACCTTATTCCTCTCAAATTGATTCAATTCCTCTTATATTGCAATAACCCAAAAATCATCTTTTAAGGACTCGTCAATGCATTTAGGTCCGATTTGAGAAAGGAAGACGGTGTTAGCACAAAAATTCTTGAAAGAGGAACGAGTTTGAACCCCTTTTGATGTATCTCCTATAATTAGCTCCTTTGGATGAGCATCTATATACTTCCATTCCTGGGGTAAGGAAATTTCGGAAGAAGGTGCATCCAAGTTGCTATTTTGAGGATGGGGTTCATTTAAATTCAAATTATCAAAACCAAGATTATCATCAAAATTATTTTTCTTTAAATCAGAAATTTTATTAAAAACTACATGAATAGACTCTTCTATTACTAAGGTTCTTTTGTTAAAAGCCCGAAAAGCCTTAGAAACAGAAGAGTAACCAAGAAAGATGCCTTCATCGGATTTAGCATCAAATTTTCCTAAGGCATCCCTTTCATTCAAAATAAAGCATTTACAACTGAAAACTTTAAAATAGGAAACATTTGGTTTTTTGTTATTCCATAATTCATAGGGAGTTTTTAATAGGGACGGTCTTATTAGAACCCTATTCATGATGTAGCAAGCCGTATTCACGGCTTCGGCCCAAAAATACTTGGGTAGACTATGTTCATTTAACATCGTTCTTACCATTTCTTGTAGGTTTCTATTTTCTCTATCAACTACTCCATTTTGTTGAGGATTTCTCGGAGCGGAGAAGTTATGATTGTATCCATTAACTTCATAAAAATTTTGAAAGTCACGGTTTTGAAATTCACCACCATGATCACTCCAAATTGATGGAATCATGAAGCCTTTTTTGTTTTGAGTGAGTTTACAAAATTTAAAGAAACACTTGAAACAATCACTTTTGTGAGCTAAGAAATAGGTCCAAGTGTATCTAGTATAGTCATCCAAAATTACAAATGCATATTTGCTTCCTCCTAGACTTGTCATGTCAATTGGTCCAAATAAGTCCAAATGAATCAATTGTAATGGTCTAGTGGTGCTAATTTGAATTTTTGGTTTGAAACTAGTTTTTATTTGTTTACCCAGTTGACATGCATCGCATACTTTATCCTTAATAAACTTCATATTTGGAATTCCTCGTACTAATTCTCTAGATGAGATCGTAGATATTAGTTTCATGCTTGCATGACCTAGTCTCCTATGCCAAAGCCAAGCATCATCATTTAAAGTGGAGAAGCACATTTCATTACTTAGTTCATCAAGGTTGATGGTGTAGACATTATTTTGTTTTAATGCAATCATAGTTATGTGATGGTTTGATTTTTCAATAATACATACATTTATTCAAATCTAACGATATAACCTTTATCGCATAATTGACTAACACTCAAGAGATTATGTTTCAATCCATCAACTAGTAAGACATCATCAATGGAAAATTTTAATTTGTTACCTATGGTTCCCTTGCCAATGATTTTGCCTTTGTTGTTGTTGTTGAATCTCGGATTTTGATGATGAAGTCAATTGTCATTTGTTGTCTAATCTATGTGTTGAGATAAGTGTGCAGGATTATCTACGATGAAAGTTAGACAAGCAGTAGGAGTTACGCCGGAGTCAAGTTCATGATCACATTGGAAGTTCGAGAGTTCGACGGAAGTTCGGACGGTCGTCGGAGGTTCTGCGAGAACAGATCCGAGAAGTCCAGAAGACTTGCCAAGCGAAGCTCGTCGGAACTTGCCAAGTGGATCGTCGCAAAGTCCAGGAGTTTGCCGGAAGTCCACAGGAGCATCACTGAGGGTTCATCAGATGATCGACGGAAGTTCGCCGGAAACTCACCGGAAGAAGCGATTGACGCACCGAAGCAAAGCTGCAGAAATTGTCTTAGATTTAATCATAGTTAGCACATTGATTAAGTTGGAAAATGGGAGGTGATCCCATTGGCTTAATCTTGGGGCAATTGGGCCCCTGAAAGACTGAAATTGGGCCGAATGGAACTAACCATTCGGACCCTGATTGCACCAGGAGGTGCAACCGCCTAGGCCAGGAGGTGGCACCGCTTGGGCTAAGCCTCCCAGTGAGACTGGGCGGTGCAACCTCCCCAGCCGAGAGATGGCACCGCCTGAGCTCAGTCTTCGAGCTAGACTGGGCGGTGCAACCTCCCTGACAGAGAGGTGGCACCGCCTGAGCTCAGTCTTCGAGCAAGACTGGGCGGTGCAACCTCCCTGGCAGAGAGGTGGCACCGCCTGAGCTCGGTCTTCGAGCTCTGCTAGGCGGTGCAACCTCTCCAGTCAAGAGGTGCAACCGCCTGATCCTGGAATTCCGGGATTTGATCGTTTTGAGCTCGAAATTTGAATTGGGTTGGGGCCTATAAATACCCCACCCATTCAGCACTGAAAAGATACAGACCTACACCGAAATCTTGATCTTTTCTGTGATTCTAAGAGCTCAAAAGTGTTGTAAAGCCTTTAAGTCTCCTCCTTCTGTTCTTCAAGTTCTTGAGCTGTAAAGTGAGGAGAGAAAGGTCTGTAAAGGTTGTCTCCTGAGCCTGTCAAAACGAGAGAAACTGTAAAAGGGCAGTTGGCCTTCGCCTATTGAAGGAAGACCTCTAGTTGACGTCGGTGACCTCGTCGGTGGAGGAAGCCAAAAGTGGAGTAGGTCAAGACTGACCGAACCACTCTAAATCTCTGGTTTGCGTTTATTTTGAGCACTTTATCATTACTGCAAACCTCCTTCATAACTACTGCTTTCTGTGCTTCTACGAACAAGTTCTAAGTGCTGTTCTTTCAGAATATGCATTCAGACGTAAATCGGTGTTTTCGTACATTACAGTTTACATTTAGCCTTGATTCTGCAAAACTGTCTTCTGCGCTTTTACGAACGAGTTTCTAAGTTCAGATCCCTTTGAAACTGCGTCTAGACGTAAAATTGCGTTTAGACGTAAAACTGTCCAAACTGTGTTTAGACGTTTTAGACGTAATCTGAGTTTAGACGTAAATCTGCGTTTAGACGTAAATCTGCGTTTAGACGTAAAACTACGTTTTAGACGTAAACTGAGTTTGGAAGTAAATCTGCGTTTAGACGTAAATCTGCGTTTAAACGTAAATCTGTGTTTAGACGTAAAACTACGTTTAGACGCAAACTGTATTTAAACGTAAATTGTGTTTAGACGTAAACTACGTTTAGACGTAAACTGCACTTAATCTTAAGTTATCTCAGAATCGGCTTTTGCTTCAAAACTGATTTTTATCGAACGAACGCAGCTTTTGTTTTTAATCGCTAAAAGATTTCCATTGCACTAATTCACCCCCCCCCCCTCTTAGTGCTCTCGATCCTAACAATTGGTATCAGAGCAAGGTGAACTCTCTAACGGATTAAAACCCAAAGAGAAATGGCATATGCCGGAAACCAAGAGGGGCATTCTATTACTCGTCCACCCATGTTCAGTGGGACGGACTACACCTACTGGAAGACCCGAATGAGGATCTTTCTTATTTCTATGGATTTTGAACTGTGGAACCTTGTCGAAAACGGTTTTTCAAAGTCTTCTCTTCCAATGATCGATTGGAATGAATTGGAGAAGAAGGCTTTCGCTATTAATGCAAAGGCTATGAATGCCTTATTTTGTGCACTTGACAAAAACGAGTTCAACCGTGTTTCAACTTGTGAAACTGCATTTGATATTTGGCACACACTCAAAGTGACCCATGAGGGCACAAGTAGAGTAAAGGAGTCAAAAATCAATTTGCTGTTACATTCTTTCGAACTTTTTCGGATGAAACCGAGTGAAACCATTGGCGACATGTTTACCCGTTTCACGGATGTCGTTAACGGTCTAAAAGGACTCGGAAAGAGCTTTTCGGATTTTGAGCTTGTTAATAAGATACTAAGATCCCTTCCTAAGAGTTGGGATCCTAAAGTCACGGCTATTCAAGAGGCAAAAGATCTACGAAATTTCCCTCTTGAAGAATTAATCGGGTCATTAATGACCTACGAAATGACTTGTAAAGCTCATGAAGAGCAAGAAGACATCCTTCCAAAGAACAGGAAGGATATGGCACTCAAAACTTCTGAAGATCACTTAAGAGAAAACTCAAGTGATGAGGACTGTGACGACGACTTGGCACTTCTAACTAGAAAATTTAAAAAATTCATTAAAAGAAACAAGTTTAAGAATGATACTAAAAATAAACTTGAACCCAAGAAGGATCAAGTTATTTGCTATGAGTGCAAAAAGCCGGGACACTACAAGAGTGATTGTCCCCAAGCCAAAAAGAGAACAACAAAGAAGAAAGCACTCAAGGCAACATGGGATGATTCGAGCGCATCTGAGGAAGAGGAGTCCAACACCGAGCAAGTTGCTCATTACGCCTTAATGGCTATTGGAGAGGAGAAACCCACACCATCCCAAGCTAGGAGCAAGAGATGGTATCTTGATAGTGGATGCTCAAGGTATATGACCGGAGATCCATCTCAATTCTCTAAGCTCTCTAGCATAGATGAAGGCTATGTTACCTTCGGAGACAACAACAAGGGTAAAATCATTGGCAAAGGAACCATAGGTAACAAATCCAACTTTTTTATTGAAGATGTCTTGTTAGTTGATGGTTTAAAACATAACCTCTTGAGCATTAGTCAATTATGTGATAAAGGATACATTGTCAAATTCGAATCCAATGCTTGTATTATTGAAAAACCCCATAAAAACATGTCTATGATTGCATTAAAACAAAATAACGTATACACTATTGACATCAATGACTTGTGTAATGAAATGTGTTTTTCAGTTTTAAATGAAGATGCTTGGCTATGGCATAGAAGATTAGGTCATGCTAGCATGAAACTAATCACTCAAATATCATCTAAAGAACTTGTAAGAGGAATTCCTCATATCAAGTTCATCAAAGATAATGTATGTGATGCTTGCCAATTAGGTAAACAGATTAAGGGTAGTTTCAAGACTAAAAATCAAATAAGCACCTCTAGGCCCTTACAATTGATCCATATGGACTTGTTTGGACCAATCTCTTCATCAAGTCTAGGAGGTAGCAAATATGCCTTTGTCATTGTTGATGACTATAGCAGATATACATGGACCTACTTCTTAAAACAAAAAAATGAATGCTTTAGATATTTTACCAAGTTCTGTAAACTTGTTCAAAATGAGAAAGGTTCTATGATTTCGTCAATAAGAAGCGATCATGGTGGAGAATTTCAAAACCACGATTTCCAAGAATTCTGTGAACTCAATGGATATAACCATAATTTCTCTACTCCAAGAAATCCTCAACAAAATGGGGTAGTAGAAAGAAAAAATCGAAATCTACAAGAAATGGCAAGAACCATGTTGAATGAACATAGCCTACCCAAATACTTTTGGGCCGAAGCCGTAAACACTGCATGCTATATTTTGAATAGAGTACTAGTAAGACCCTTACTCACCAAAACTCCTTATGAGTTATGGAATAACAAAAAACCCAATGTTTCATATATCGGATGATCGACGGAAGTTCGCCGGAAACTCGCCGGAAGAAGCGATTGACGCACCGAAGCAAAGCTGCAGAAATTGTCTTAGATTTAATCATAGTTAGCACGTTGATTAAGTTGGAAAATGGGAGGTGATCCCATTGGCTTAATCTTGGGGCAATTGGGCCCCTGAAAGACTGAAATTGGGCCGAATGGAACTAACCATTCAGACCCTGATTGCACCAGGAGGTGCAACCGCCTAGGCCAGGAGGTGGCACCGCCTGGGCTAAGCCTCCCAGCGAGACTGGGCGGTGCAACCTCCCCAGCCGAGAGGTGGCACCGCCTGAGCTCAGTCTTCGAGCTAGACTGGGCGGTGCAACCTCCCTGACAGAGAGGTGGCACCGCCTGAGCTTAGTCTTTGAGCAAGACTGGGCGGTGCAACCTCCCTGGCAGAGAGATGGCACCGCTTGAGCTCGGTCTTCGAGCTCTGCCAGGCGGTGCAACCTCTCCAGTCAAGAGGTGCAACCGCTTGATCCCAGAATTCTGGGATTTGATCATTTTGAGCTCGAAATTTGAATTGGGTTGGGGCCTATAAATACCCCACCCATTCAGCACTGAAAAGATACAGACCTACACCGAAATCTTGATCTTTTCTGTGATTCTAAGAGCTCAAAAGTGTTGTAAAGCCTTTAAGTCTCCTCCTTCTGTTCTTCAAGTTCTTGAGCTGTAAAGTGAGGAGAGAAAGGTCTGTAAAGGTTGTCTCCTGAGCCTGTCAAAAGGAGAGAAACTGTAAAAGGGCAGTTGGCCTTCGCCTATTGAAGGAAGGCCTCTAGTTGACGTCGGTGACCTCGTCGGTGGAGGAAGCCAAAAGTGGAGTAGGTCAAGATTGACCGAACCACTCTAAATCTCTGGTTTGCGTTTATTTTGAGCACTTTATCATTACTGCAAACCTCCTTCATAACTACTGCTTTCTTCGCTTCTACGAACATGTTCTAAGTGCTGTTCTTTTAGAATATGCATTCAGACGTAAATCGGTATTTTCGTACATTACAGTTTACGTTTACGCCTTGATTCTGCAAAACTGTCTTCTGCGCTTTTACGAATGAGTTTCTAAGTTCAGATCCCTTTGAAACTGCGTCTAGACGTAAAATTACGTTTAGACGTAAAACTATCCAAACTGTGTTTAGACGTTTTAGACGTAATCTGAGTTTAGACGTAAATCTACGTTTAGACGTAAATCTGCGTTTAGACGTAAATCTGCGTTTAGACGTAAAACTACGTTTTAGACGTAAACTGAGTTTGGACGTAAATCTGCGTTTAGACGTAAATCTGTGTTTAAACGTAAATCTGTGTTTAGACGTAAAACTACGTTTAGACGCAAACTGCATTTAAATGTAAATTGTGTTTTGACGTAAACTACGTTTAGACGTCAACTGCACTTAATCTTAAGTTATCTCAGAATCGGCTTTTGCTTCAAAACTGATTTTTATCGAACGAACGCAGCTTTTGTTTTTAATCGCTAAAAGATTTTCGTTGCACTAATTCACCCCCCCCTCTTAGTGCTCTCGATCCTAATAGTTGTCTCCGAAGGTGACGTACCCTTCTTCTTTGCTAGTGAGCATAGAGAAATGAGATGGATCTCCAGTCATATGTCTTGAGCATCCACTATTGAGATACCATCTCTTGCTCCTAGCTTGTGATGGTGTATATTTCTATAAGAAGATATTATTTTTAGGTACCATTTTCTTTTGGGTGCCTTAAAAACTGATCTAACTTGTTCATCATATTGCATAGAATTGATCATAGTTCTTTTAGGAACCCAAATTAGTTTGTTCGGACTAATTTTCTTGAATGGACATTTATAAGTTTTATGTCCATATTTGCAATAAAAGTTACAATTGCTTTGGTGCCAAACATGTAAGATAGGGCCTTTAATGAAGGTGGTTGGATTTTGGTGAGGACTTCTCACAAATCCGATTCCACTTCTTTTAGGAACATGACCCTTATTTGTAAGGATCATGTTTAAAGACTTGCTACCAATCTCGAATTTCTTCAAGGTGTCCTTAAGTAGCAAGTTCTCATTTTGGAGAGTTTCTAGATCATGGCATTTTAAACATGGAGCTAAACTATTATGATATTCAGTCTTTAATTTATCGAAATTACAAGTGAGACTATCATGCTCCTTTTTTAGCAATTTATATTTTCTACTAATTGTCTTACATTCATCAAATAACACATGGAAGGCATTTAATAATTCATGATATGGTAAATCTGTATCAATTAAATCCGTTACCTCATCTCCGATGGCCATTAGGGCGTAATGAGCAACTTGCTTGGTGTTGGATTCCTCTTCTTCGGACGTGCTTGAATCATCCCATATTACCTTGAGCGCCTTCTTTTTTGATGTTCTCTTTTTGGCTTAGGGACAATCATTCTTGTAGTGTCCTGGTTTTTTGCACTCATAGCAAATAACTTGGTCCTTCTTGTGTTCAAATTTATTTTTTGTATTATTTTTAAATTTGTTCTTTCTTAAATTTTTTTTAAATTATTTAGTCAAAAGTGCAATGTCATTGTCACTGTCCTCATCACTTGATGTTCCTTTCAAGTGATCTTCTTGTGATGTGAGTGCCATATCCTTCCTGTTCTTTGGAAGGGGGTTCTCGAGCTCATCATGAGCTTGACATATCATTTCGTAGGTCATTAGAGACCCAATAAGTTCTTCAAGAGGGAATGTTTTAAGGTCTTTGGCCTTTTGAATGACCGTAACTTTTGGATCACAACTTTTAGGAAGGGATCTTAAGATTTTAGTTACTAGTTCAAAGTTAGTAAAATCTTTACCAAGAGCTTTGAGTCCATTGATGACATCCGTGAAATGGGTGTACATGTCTCCGATGGACTCACTTGGTTTCATTCGGAAAAGTTCGTAAGTGTGCACAAGGATGTTGATTTTGGACTCTTTCACTCAGCTAGTGCCATCATGAGTGACCTCAAGAGTTCTCCAAATATCAAACGCCGAATCATAATTTGAAACACGATTAAATTCATTTTTGTCTAGTGCACAAAACAAGGCATTCATAGCCTTTGTGTTTAAAGCAAATACCTTCTTCTCCTATTCATTCCATTCGCTCATCGGAAGAGAAGATTTTTGAAATCCGTTTTCGACAATAGTCCAAAGCTCAAAATCCATGGAAATAAGGAAGATCCTCATACGAGTCTTCCAATAAGTATAATCCGACCCATTAAACATGGGTGGATGTGTGATAGAATGACCCTCATGTATGCTAGAGTAAGCCATCTCTCTTGGGTATCAAACCAAATATGAGAGTGAGCCTCGCTCTGATACTAATTGTTAGGATCGTAGCGGCACTAAGAGGGGGGGGTGAATTAGTGCAGCAGATTAAAACGTTGGTTTCGACAAATCTTTTATATGATAAAAACCGAACTTGAAAAGCTTAACTTGAACTCGTGTTCGTAAAGGTGTGCAGCAAAGGTAATAAAGCATGTAAGAAGGTTTGCTGTAATGTAAATTGCAATAAGAAAATGCAAACCAGAGATCACGCCAATTTTAAAGTGGTTCGGTCAAATGACCTACATCCACATGCGCGGCCCTCTTCGATGAGGCTCCCTCCTTCCACTAGCAAATCTCTTGAAGGGGAAGGACAAATAACCCTCTTACAACTTTTACAAGTGGTTCACACTCTTACAATTTTTTCAACAAGAAGAGAGGTGAACACTCAATCAATTTGAAAACAAGACTTTTTAAGACTTTGCTAAGGCTCTTATCTCAAACTAATGCTTTGCAAAAGTTGTTTTTTCAACTGAGAATTGAGGGGTATTTATATGCCTCAAGAGGATTCAAATTTGGGCTCCAAAATTTGAATTCTCTTTGGTTCCCGGCGGTGCCACTGTCTGTCAGTGTCTGACACTGATAGAGTACTGGCGGTGCCACCGCCCAGCAAAGCGGTGCCACCGCCCAGCTCTCGGGGTGCTGGGCGGTGCCACCGCTTGGCTCTCAGGTGCTGGGCGGTGTCACCGCCAGACCCTTCGGTTCACTGGTTGGGCTTTAAGTCTCGCCCAAACCAAGTTTAATTTTGGGCCCAGTTGGCCCCTAACCAGGATATAGGATTATCTCTTAATCCTAATCCTAATTACTGTTGGGAAATCATGGGGGCGACATCACATGCGCAGCGGAAGAATAAGAAAACAAAATCCCCGATTCCCAAAAAGATGTTCGTCGTCGTGCGAAGATTGGTGCGCAAAAATCCGCGAAACATGAAACTGCGTATAGAGTAGATTGTGTTACCTAAGGAGATCGTATATCCCTGTTTCCTTACAGATCCTTAGGAGAGGGTAAAGGAGTCCTCCTCTCTAGCGGTGATCCACACAGCAGGGTTGCGACGACGCTCCTCAAAAACTCCAGGCCTGATCTGAGGTGGAGAGGAAGAGGAGAATAGGAAAGGCAAGCAAAGGCTCTAGCCTATGAGGTTCTGAATCCCTCCTATTTATAGAGGTCCCCTGTCAAACCCTAATGGGTCCTCCCCTAGTGGGTATTAGATCTGCATCCAATAAGACAAGGGCTCCGTCGGATATCTCATATTCGAATCTCTACTCATCGCAATGCCTACCATATGTGTGTGACCCTCTAGGCCCAATATCGAGCTGGCCGTGAGTCATACCTGTCAGAACTCCTTCTAACTCAGTGAATTATTATCTCTGTAATAATTCACTTGACTCATCGACTACGGAAGTACTAGGCCACTATGCCGTAGTCCCCAGACGATACAGGGGAATCCAATCTATTAGACCTGTTTGTCCTCAGTTACCGTGTACCTATAATCCCTCATCCATCTAATATCCCAGAGACCGTATATCGAGCATGGTGTTGTCAAACCCATACGGTTTCTACTCGAGTCTCGCTCTAATCGGATTCTCCCGGAGAACTCTTTCTCTCTCAACCCGAATGACCCTGGCCAGGGATTTGTCTGAGCAAGAACACATGGGATATTCCTCTCATGACGCCGAGAGTGGATGATCCTCTATCGACACTCAATAGCCCTCGTAAGGTCGACTACCACTCCCAATGACCAGTTGTACTAGATCTGGGACAGCCAAACCTATAAGTCTGGTATCAAAGAGTGGAGCACTCATACAGGACATCCTTGGTGTCTCATGTCTAAGGACCAGATACACCACGAGGACTACGGAATCGCTGTCTGACAATAAGGCATCATCAACCATCCAGCATTCCGTAAGCGGATCAATCAGTGAACTCATTCTCCAATGAGCACCTGTACTGTATCCCTAGTGTCCCTATACGAGCAGCTATGAGACCAGCTGCATCTATTATATGGACGGGTATACAGCACACCAGTCTATCCGATTATCACGATGTCCTTCTCGAGTAACCTATGACCGGGATCATTTAGGATATGTGTTTAAAGGTGAATCGATCTCATTATCGTAATCTCATCACGATCCGATTCCCATTGCATAAATCCAAGGACATCACAATATATGTATGCATTTATGCAATAGTTATAAAGTGATATACGCCAAAATATAATAAGCAAAAAGATTCTGTATCAAGTCACACGTGCCATCACTCACGTGATTGGCTTGCTGGGCACCTATGACTAGCAATCTCCCACTTGACCTAAAGCCAATCACCTATGTGTCTGATCCCCATCAGACCCCTTTGATGCTCAAAGACAATCTGAGATAACGACTTTGTCAGTGGATCTGCAATGTTATCTTCGGATGGAACTCTTTCCACTACTACATCTCCTCGGGCTACGATCTCTTTGATAAGGTGGAACCTCCTCAGAACATGCTTAGATTTCTGATAAGACCTAGGTTTCTTTGCTTGAGCAATCGTCCCGTTGTTGTCGCAATATAGGGAGATCGGCTCCTCGCTACTCGGCACGACTCCCAAATCTGTAATGAACTTCTTCAACCAGACTCCCTCCTTTGCTGCATCTGATGCAGCAATGTACTTCGCCTCTATGGTCGAGTCAGCAGTGGTATCTTGCTTGGAACTCTTCCAGCACACTGCTCCTCCATTCAAGGTGTACACATACCCTGAATTTGACTTGCTATCATCGACATCAGACTGAAAACTTGAGTCAGTGTAGCCTTCAATCTTAAGGCTATTACCTCCTTATATTAGTAAAAGATCCTTAGTCCTTAAGTATTTAAGGATACACTTTACTGCTTTCCAGTGCTCCAAGCCTGGATCCGCCTGATACCTGCTTGTGACACTCAGAGCATGTGCTATATCAGGCCTAGTACATAGCATGGCATACATGATAGACCCTATTGCTGAGGCATAAGGTATCATATTCATGTTTGCCCTTTCTTCTGGAGTCTTTGGGGACATACTCGTAGAAAGCAATATCCCATGTCTCATCGGTATGAGACCACTCTTGGAATTTTCCATGCCAAACCTTTTGACAATGGTTTCTATGTACCTGGACTGGGACAAGCCAAGCATCCTTTTGGATCTATCTCTATAGATTCTAATCCCCAAGATATAGGATGCTTCCCCTAAGTCCTTCATGGAGAAGTGTCTAGATAACCAAGCCTTTACTGTGGATAGCATTCCTACATCATTCCCAATGATGAGGATGTCATCCACATATAACACCAAAAAGGTGATAGCGCTCCCACTTACCTTTCTGTATACACAAGGCTCATCTTCGTTCTTAACGAAGTCATAAGATCTGATTGCCTCATCAAATCTTATGTTCCAACTTCGGGAAGCTTGCTTTAGTCCATAAATGGATCTAAGCAACCTACATACCTTATTTGGGCAATTCTTGGACACGAATCCCTCAGGTTGCATCATATACACCTCCTCCTCGAGGTTCCCATTGAGGAATGCAGTTTTCACATCCATCTGCCAGATCTCATAATCATAGTGTGCTGCAATAGCCAATAGAATTCTGATGGATTTTAGCATTGCTACGGGTGAGAAGGTTTCGTCGTAATCAACACCTTGCCTTTGACGATACCCCTTAGCCACTAGCCTTGCTTTATAAGTCTCTACCTTTCCATCTACTCCGATCTTTTCTTAAAGATCCACTTGCAACCGATGGGTACAATACCTTCAGGCACATCAACTAGGTTCCAAACCTTGTTGGAGTACATCGAATCCATCTCAGAATTCATGGCTTCTTGCCACTTCCTGGAGTCTATACTCATAATAGCCTCCTTGTAGGTCTGAGGATCAATATCCTCAACATCCTCTCCTCTAATATGTCCCACATATCTCTCAGGAGGATGAGATACTCTATCAGACCTGCGTAAAGTTGAAAATTGTGTATTAGGTACCTGAACAGACTCGGGCTGTAGAGTGGTGCTTGAGCTTGGTTCTCCAACCTCGCTCAACTCTATCATTCTCCCACTATCTCCGCCAAGAATGTGTTCCTTCTCAAGGAACACTGCTCTCTTAGCTATAAAGACCTTTTGGTCCTCGAGATGATAGAAATAATACCCACAAGTTTCCTTGGGGTATCCCACAAATTTGCATCGCTCTGTCCTTGATTCTAACTTATCGGGGTTGTGTCTTTTAACATGGGCAGGGCAGCCCCAAATCTTAACAACCTTAAGATCAGGCTTCTTCCCTTTCCATATCTCATATGGTGTAGACACTACCGACTTAGTTGGAATTCTATTCAGAAGGTAAGCTGCGGTTTCTAGGGCATATCCCTAGAATGAGATGGGTAGGTCAGCGAAACTCATTATGGACCGTACCATATCTAATAACGTACGATTTCTCCTTTCAGAGACACCATTGAGTTGAGGTGTGTAAGGAGGTGTCCATTGGGATAATATCCCATGGTCCTTGAGGAACTGAGTAAACTCTGTACTTAAGTACACACCTCCTCGATCTGATCGAAAAGTTTTGATACTCTTTCTAGTCTGGTTCTCCACCTCTTTCTTATACTCTCTGAATTTCTCAAAGGCCTCGGACTTGTACTTCATTAAGTACACATATCCATACCTTGAGAAATCATCAGTAAATGTAATGAAGTAGGAGTAACCTCCAATGGCATGAGTTGACATGGGTCCACATACATCACTATGTATGAGTTCCAACAACTCAGTGGCTCTCTCTCCAATTCCACTAAATGGAGAGTTGGTCAATTTTCCACGAATACAAGGTTCACAAGTTGCATATGACACGTAGTCGAATGGATCTAGATATCCATCATTTAGTAACTTTTGAATCCTTCTTTCATGGATGTGATCTAGCCTACAATGCCACAAGTATGCATTGTTCACTTCATCTCGTTTCCTCTTAGACACATTTACATTCATGATATGTGGAGTAGTGTCTAAAATAAATAAACCATTATGCAATGTTCCTTTCGTGATGATCATATCATCTAATAATATCGAACAACCATTGTTCTCAAAAACAAATTTATATCAACTAATTGTTAAACATGAAATGGAGATAATGTTTTTGATAATAAAAGTAACAAAATAACATGCATCTAATGCAATAAAAGCTCCACTAGGCAGATGTAGGGAGACCTCGCCAACAGCTAATACAGTAACTTTTGCTCCATTACCCATCTTGAGGTCCATCTCACCTCTCTCTAGTCTCCTAGGCCTTGCCAGAACCTGCAACGAATTGCATATATGATAAGCACTACCGGTATCCAATACCCATGTGTTATCATAAGAGTCTGACAAATGGAGACTAATCATGAATGTACCTGAAGCTTCATCAAGCTTTTGTTTCGCCCTTTCTGCAAGGTACTCTTTGCAGTTCCTCTTCCAGTGCCCATCTTTACCACAGTGGAAGCATTGACCTTTGTCCTTTACTGGGTCTTTCTTAGCAACTTTTGCTTTACCTGGTCTGCCCTTGCCCTTTCCCTTCTTAAGGGACCTTTTTGCTTTCCTTTTCTTTCTGGTCTCACCAGTGTAGAGAACTGGCTTCTCTTTCTTAATAGTACTCTCTGCCTCCCTCAACATATTGAGGAGCTCTGGGAGAGTTACCTCAAGCTTGTTCATATTAAAATTCATTATGAACTGTGAAAAGGAATCTGGTAGGGACTGAAGCACAATGTCCACACACAAGTTATCCTCTAGGACCATTCCTAGACCTGTGAGTTTCTCTATCCACTCAATCATCTTTAGGACATGGTTCTGAACCGGTGTCCCCTCAGTCATCCTAGCGTGGAAAAGGCTCTTGGATATCTCATATCGTTGAGTCCTTCCCTGTTCCTCAAACAATTTGTGAACATGTCAGAGAATGGATCTGGCATCCATCTTTTCATGTTGTCTCTATAACTCAGGAGTCATAGAGCCCAACATATAGCACTGAGCAAGAGTGGAGTCATCAATGTACTTCACGTAGCGAGCGATCTCATCCTCGTTTGCCCCTTCTTCGGGCATAGGTATCACTGTATCAAGGACGTACACGATTTTCTCCGCTGTGAGAACAATTCTCAAGTTACGGAGCCAATCCGTATAATTTGGACCAGTGAGGCGGTTGACATCAAGTATGCCACGTAAGGGATTTGAAAGCAACATTTTCTGAAAATAAAGATGCAGCAGAAATGAATAACATGCAGATTTTACAAAAAATAAACTATCAAGATATGGACTTCTATCTTAATATGCTCCCACTATTTTACTAACGAGTCACACGACACCCTCAGCACGTGAAACGGAAGTCTCCGCCAGACTTCTAGTGGGGATCAGGATCCAATCAGCGTCTTAGTGTAACCTTGAGGGACTCGACCAATCACACTAAGCCTAAAAGGTAGGCAACTCTTGCCGATCACAACTCCTTGTGATTCCCGTCCTATTCGGCCTCCGAATCACCATGGCCTCGAGGGACTCGACCAACCATGATGCTCGGTTAAGTCAACACCTTCGTTACAAGATGAGTCTGATTTGATGATATACCCTCGAGGGACTCGACCAAGTATACCATGCCCTCAGGTCACCGATGACATCTCTATGTCGTAAGCAAGATAGCGAATCGCGATATAGGTGAGTCTCGAGGGACTCGACCAACTCAACCTATACCGGGAATCGGTTCCTACTTATAACAATGGAAGGCCACGTGGGTCAATCTAATTGCCTCATGTTTACCGACTTAATATTATCGAGAGATGTTTTTAAGATTTGGTCTCCTAATATGACATGTCACACATATACATATTTAATATATATATACATCACATGCAAATATATATACTTATCTAGTATGTGTATAATCAATTACACCAGATGATCATGGACCACAACCTAATGTGATTAAGCCCGAGCCAGTAGGCCTAATCACTCACATCAAGATCTATGTGTGCAACGGTGCATCTCCATGCCCTGTGATCGTCCATCTCGTCCTCATCGGTTCCGTCGACATCTTGATGCATCTTCATGCATCGCGATCGTCCGTCTCGTGGGTCCCGTTATCGCATCCACGCTCCCGCTGCGCTTCCTCATGTGATTACAACTTAATCATAGGCACGCAGGCCCGACAATAAACGAGAAATATAATGGAGGCTCGCAGACCTCAATAATAATAATCACAAGTACACACATCACACGGTCCATGATTATCCGTCCACACATCATACATCACATGTATAAATAATCATCATCATGTAGGACTACTAGATAATAATAAAAATAATAATCAACTTAATTCAATAATATAGATTAGATCAATTAACCCATCAATTGATTTTATCCTCACAATTCGAGATTCAACAGGAGTTGCACCGAAGTCAAGACTATGATCACGTTAGGAGTTCGAGAATTCGACGGAAGTCCGGACGGTCGTCGGAGGTTCTACGGGAACAAATCCGAGAAGTCCAGGAGCTTGCCAAAGAAGCTCGTCAGAACTCGCCAAGTGGATCGTCGCAAGTCCAGGTGTTTGCCAGAAGTCCGCCAGAGCATCACCGAAGGTTCATTGGATGTTCGCCGGAAGCTCGCTGGATGAAGCAATTGATGCACCGGAGCAAGTTGTAGTAAATGTCTTAAGAAATATCGTAGTTAGCATGTAGATTAAGTTAGGAATGGGAGGTGATCCCATTAACTTAATCTGGGGGCAATTAGGCCCTTGGCAAACCCAAATTGGGCCGAATAGATCAACCCATTCAGACCAGAATTCTTGCTAGGCGGTGGCACCGCTAGGGTCGACGGTGGCATCGCCCAGGAGATGGTCTCCCAGGAAAGCTGGGTGGTGCAATCACCCTTGTCAAGTGGTGGCACTGCCTAGGCTCAGTCTCTGAGCGAGACTAGGCGGTGCAACCGCCCAATCAGGCAGTGGTACCACCTAGGCTCAGTCTCCGAGCGAGACTAGGTGGTGCAACCGCCCCTATCAAGCAATGGCACCACCTAGAGGCTCAGTCTCCAAGTTGCCAGGTGGTTGTACCGCTCCAATTAGGAGGTAGTACCGCCAGGACCCCGAAAATCCGGGAAATGATATTTTTGAGCTCCAAATTCAAACCAGTTTAGAGCCTCTAAATACCCCTCCCATCCCTGGGTAAAACACAAAAGAATAGAGAGATTAAAAGAGAGAAAACGCTGTTGTTATCTCTAGAATTTCCCTCCTCTAGCTTAAGTGTTAGAATTCTGTTTAAGAGAGGAGAGTGAGTGCTTGTAAGGGTTGTCTCCTAAACCCAGTAAAAGAAGAAGAGGGGTGTAAGAAGGAGATTGATCTTTGCCTAGTAAAGGAAGAGGAATCAGAGGAGTGGATGTAGGTCACAATTGACCGAACCACTATAAACTCTCGTCTTCTCTGGTTTGCATTTATTCTTGCTTCTTACCTTTCATGTTAAGTTTCCAAAAATGGTTTTACGTCGGAAACGATTTCATCATACGAACATAGTTTTAAATATCGAAAGTTTTCCATTGCATTAATTCACCCCCCTCCCCCTCTTAGTGCTCTTAATCCTAACAATTGGTATCAGAGCCTGGTATTTCTCATTTTGGATTTACACCCGAGAGAAATGACTCTTCATGGCTTTCAAGAGGGCTTATCGGTTGTTCGTCCACCGTTGTTTAACGGATTGGACTACACTTATTGGAAAACTCGAATGAAAGTTTTCTTGATTTCTATGAATTTGGATTTATGGAATATTATTGAAAACAGTTTTCAACTTCCCTCTAAATCGATGAATGAATGGTTGGATTTGGAGAAGAAGTATTTTTCTTTAAACACAAAGGCTATGAATGCCTTATTTTGTGCTTTGGACAAAAATGAGTTCAATCGGATTTCTACGTGCGAAACGGCTTTTAATATTTGGCGAACACTTGAAATCATGCACGAGGGAACTAGTAGAGTCAAAGACTCAAAAGTTAACATTTTATTGCATGATTTTGAGCTTTTTCGAATGCAACCAAGCGAGACTATTGGCGACATGTGCACCCATTTCACGGATGTCTTCAATAATCTAGGAGTTCTTGGTAAATCTTTTTCAAATTTTGATCTCGTAAGTAAGATCTTAAGATCCCTTCCAAAAATGTAGGATCCTAAAATAACTGCGATACAAGAAGCTAAAAACCTAAACAACTTACCACTTGAAGAACTAATGGGTTCATTAATAACATATGAAATGTTGCACAATGCACATGATGAACATGATGAACAAAATAACCTTCCAAAGAACAGGAAGGATTTTGGACACAGAATATTTGAAGACTACTCGAGCATAAGCTCTAGTGATGGTGAACTTAAACTACAAATGAAACAAAAATTAAAAAGAAAAAAGAATGGAACTACTTGCTTTGAACACAAGAAGAAGAACAAAAATTGGAATGAATCGAGCTCATCCGAAGACGAGGAGAAAATTAAGAAAGGGGAGGTGGCAAACTACACCTTAACGACATTCAACGATGAGGTAATCGAAAGCCCCTTAATTTATTTTGAAATTACTTGATGTTTTCCATGATGCATTTTCTTCTTTTAGAATAATTATTTTTCTTGAAAATTGCATATTAAAAAAAAATTAAAAATACAAGAATATGATCATGCTCATAATTTTGAAAATAATAATGAAAATTACATGTTTTATGTTAATGAAATAAAATGTTAGATTTAAACCTAATGATCATATATATGTTTTTCTTAAGAAGAAAAAATGTGTATTTTGATTATTTCTGATTTTAATTAAAACCATGCTTAATGTCTTAACGAAAATATTAAGAAGTTTAATATCAAACTATATGTGGTTAAAAAGTAATAATGTGTATTATGTTGATTTCTATTTTTATTTCTCGATTTTGATTAAATAAAATCATGCTTGAAGAAATGCATAATGATGTAATATTAAATATTTTGATACCATGATTGACAATTTTATGCATGAGATTTTAAATTATACAAGATGATAAGCATGTGTTATTTTCATGAGTATATTTGAAAAACATATGGCAAAACCATGTCCGAATGCATGAAAGTGTTAATTTTATTTTTGGATTTTCTTGATTCTAACAATTTATTTTTGAGAATCTATTAATCTTGATGGTTTTATGATGAAATTTATTTTTCGATCCTAAACGTTGATGCATGTTTTTATTTAATATAAATGAAAAAGCATGCTAACATGAAATCAATAACTTAAAATGAAATACTTAAAAAAAAGCATGCTAGCATGTTTTTATATAAATTATCATTTTGATTTCTCGACATTCGATACATGAGATTTTATTATGAATCAAAATTTCTTGTTAATCGATCTTCTATGATTCTACTTGATATTTTCTTAAGTGGAGATTTTCTAAATGAATCATGATTTTTCCTTGTGAGTTCTTGGATTTATTACTTGATTTTCTTTTAAAACAAGATCTCTTCTTTGTACTCCTATGATTCTTCTTGACATTTTATTTAATGAAGATATTTACAATATGAATCATGTCTTTTGGTATTTAAATGATTTTATTCTTCATGAAATGAATTCTTTGTATTTATGGCTTGCATGGCTTAAAATGTTTTGGAATGATGCATGCAACACTATGATTTTCCCTTAGATAAAAATGCATGCAATACTTTGATTTTTTTTAAATAATGTGAAAATCAACAATTATCATTTTTTGTTAGAATGATGATTTGGAATCATGCATTAATGATGATTTTATATTTTATGATTTGGTATGATACATGCAATGATGAAATTTTCATGAATTTGAAATGATGCATGCAATACTTATGACAATGATGTACATGATGTATTGCATATGATATGTATCATGAATGCTTTAAATGATGAATGTTTGGTATCATGATCAACATGTTGATAAATGCTTAAAAATTTTAATGTTTGAGTATCATGTATGATATGCCCATTAATGATGATTGATTTATTTTTCGGTATCATGCAAGAAAAATAAGGTTTTTAAAATTATGTATGTTTTAATTTGAATATATAATGATGCACAAATAAGATTGATACTTACCTTTATCATAATCTGAAAATTGATATAAGGGTCTTCCCTTCTTTTTGACAATGACAAAGAGGGAGCAAAAATTTCTAGCGTGGATATCATGAAAAGAGGCAAACTAGCTAGCTTGCATAATTCAAGACGAAAGCAAAAATTACACTTCTCAAAAGAGAAAAAATTGCTATCTTGAACATCACCGATAATTGCTAGCTTGAAATATCAAGAAAATGCAAAAATATTCTATTTTGCCTATCTCAAGATGCTAAATATGCTAAACTTGCACTTTGTAATGAAAACAAAATTACGAGCTCAAACATTGCAAAGGAAGCAAAAATTTGCTAGCTTGAAAACTTGCATATTTCAAGAAGCAAGAGTTACGTTCTTGAACATCTCTAAATT
The DNA here is from genome assembly GCF_036884655.1 of Musa acuminata AAA Group. Classification (NCBI taxonomy): domain Eukaryota; kingdom Viridiplantae; phylum Streptophyta; class Magnoliopsida; order Zingiberales; family Musaceae; genus Musa; species Musa acuminata. Next base: position 20,631,724 of record NC_088349.1, read on the forward strand.
GCTAGCTTGCATGTTCTAAAATGTTATAACATTGCTAGCTTGCATGATGTAGAACTTGCTATCTTGAACATTACCAAAAGTGCTATCTTGTATGCTGTAAAACTTGCATATCTAAAACTTGATTGCTTGAATGTTCTAAGCATGATGTAACACTTGCTAAATTTTCTAGCTTCAAAGCTGCATGATGATAAAACTTAATAATTATGTTTTTCATTGAATGAGTTAAACTTATATTCCAAACACAAGAATAGTTGGACTTCTCCTTTTTGTTGATGACAAAGGGGGAGAAGTATGATGTTATGCATAAGTTTATACATAAGTTCATGATGACGTGTTACAAGTATTCTTGATGAATATTGCAATAACTTGAATTCAGTTTGAATTCAAGGTTCTATGCATATGGCATATTAATAGGGGGAGTTTGTTTAAACTCCGGGAGTTAAGCTTAACTCCGTCATCAAGTGGTTGTCATCATCAAAAAGGGGGAGATTGTTGAATCTCATATTTTGATGATGAAACCACTTGATATGTGTTTATGTTTTAATCTGCGTTTTGAGTGACGCAAGATGCTTCGATCAAGATGAGATAATTAAAGCAGAAAAAATCATGTTGTGCCGGAGGAACATGTTAGAAGATTGGACGTCGGGCTAGTGGATCGGTCGACGTATCGACAAAAGGCTTTGGGCCGTGGACTCGAGCATCAAGCCAAGAAGAGCGGGTATTGTGCCAAGGATATCAGAGTTGTGGAGTCAACTGGCCGATTGGGCAATAGACCGTAGGAAAGGACGATGCGCCGAAAAATCGGATGAAGCGTCAAGGGACCAATGACATGCCAAACAACTTGGTTAATTGCTTAGGATTAATTGTCTCGATCAAAGTTTTGTTTTACATACGCAGGATTAACTATGATGGAAGTAAGACATGTAGTAGGAATTGCGCCGGAGTCAAGACTATGATCACATTGGGAGTTCGAGAGTTCGACGGAAGTCCGGACGGTCATCAGAGGTTCTGCGGGAACAAATCCGAGAAGTCCAGGAGCTTGCCAAAGAAGCTCATCGGAACTCGCCAAGTGGATTGTCACAAGTCCAAGAGTTTGCCGGATGTCCGCCGGAGCATCTCCGAAGGTTCGTCGGATGTTCGCCGGAAGTTCGTCGGAAGCTCGCCGAAAGAAGCGATTAATGCACCGGAGTAAGTTATAGTAAATGTCTTAAGAAATATCATAGTTAACAGGTAGATTAAGTTAGGAATGGGAGTGATCCCATTAACTTAATCTGAGGGCAATTGGGCCCTTGGCTTACCCAAATTGGGCTGAATAGATCAACCCATTTGGACTAGAATTCTTACTAGGCGGTGGCACCAACAAGGTTGTAACATCTCATTAGTCCCACATCAGAAGTGGGCAATGTATATGATTGACTTATAAGGGTCTGATGAGTGTACTACATTAACTCCCGCTTAAGCATTTCGGTCCATGGTTGAAGGACCAAAATGGAGTTATTGGCCGGTTAACTCATCAGACTCGGGTTGTGACATTTGGTATCAGAGCCGACCTAGCATTAGGGCAGGGTGAGAGGGCTCGAGTAGGAAAGGGCTACCCGTGGATGGAGTCAGAGGACTCATCACGACGTGGAGCCACCACTGAGTTAATCCTCACATGCACTATGCTAGGGTTCGATCTGGGATATGTTCGACCTTGACGAGGACATCAAGCTAATTGAGTTGGGGATAATGTAACATCCCATTAGTCCCACATCAGAAGTGGGCAATGTGTATGATTGGCTTATAAGGGCCTGATGAGTGTACTACGTTAACTCCCGCTTAAGCATTTTGGTCCGTCGTTGAGGACCAAAATGGAGTTATTGGCCGGTTAACTCATCAGACTCGGGTTGTGACATTTGGTATCAGAGCCGACCTAGCATTAGGGCAGGGTGAGAGGGCTCGAGTAGGAAAGGGCTACCCGTGGATGGAGTCAGAGGACTCATCACAACGTGGAGCCACCACTGAGTTAATCCTCACATGCACTATGCTAGGGTTCGATCTGGGATATGTTCGACCTTGACGAGGATATCAAGCTAATTGAGTTGGGGATAATGTAACATCCCATTAGTCCCACATCAGAAGTGGGCAATGTGTATGATTGGCTTATAAGGGCCTGATGAGTGTACTACGTTAACTTCCGCTTAAGCATTTTGGTCCGTCGTTGAGGACCAAAATGGAGTTATTGGCCAGTTAGCTCATCAGACTCGGGTCATGACATTTGGTATCAGAGCTGACCTAGCATTAGGGCAGGGTGAGAGGGCTCGAGTAGGAAAGGGCTACCCGTGGATGGAGTCAGAGAACTCATCATGGCATGGAGCCACCACTGAGTTAATCCTCACATGCACTATGCTAGGGTTCGATCTGGGACCTTGACGAGGACGTCAAGCTAATTGAGTTGGGGATAATGTAACATCTCATTAGTCCCACATCAGAAGTGGGCAATGTGTATGATTGGCTTATAAGGGCCTGATGAGTGTACTATGTTAACTCCCGCTTAAGCATTTTGGTCCATGATTAAAGGACCAAAATGGAGTTATTGGCCAGTTAACTCATCAGACTCGGGTCGTGACAAGGGTCGGTGGTGGCACCGCCTACAAGATGGTCTCCCAGGAAAGCTGGGCAGTGCAACCGCCCTAGTCAAGTGATGGCACCGCCTGGGCTTAGTCTCCGAGCGAGACTATGCGGTGCAACCGCCCTTGTCAGGCGGTGGCACCACCTAGAGGCTCAATCTCCGAGCTGCTATGTGGTTGTACCGCCCCAGTTAGGAGGTAGTACCGCCAGGACCTTGGAAATCTGGGAAATGACATTTTTGAGCTCCAAATTCAAACCAGTTTGGAGCCTATAAATACCCCTCCCATCCCTGGGTAAAACACACAAGCACAGAGAGATTAAAAGAGAGAAAACACTACTGTAATCTCTAGAATTTTCTTTCTCTAGCTTAAGTGTTAGAATTTTGTTTAAGAGAGGAGAGTGAGTGCTTGTAAGGGTTGTCTCCTAAATCCGGTAAAAGGAGAAGAGAGGTGTAAGAAGGAGGTTGATCTTCGTCTAGTAAAGGAAAATCATTAGTGGATGCTGATAGCCTCGACAAAAGAGGAATCGGAGGAGTGAATGTAGGTCACGATTGACCGAACCACTATAAACTCTCATCTTCTCTGGTTTGCATTTATTCTTGCTGCTTACCTTACTGCAAACCTCCATATGTACTTTACTTCCTCATTACTTTTGCTGTACTCATTTATGAACTTGCTTTCAAGTTAAGTTTTCGAAAACGGTTTTACGTCGGAAATGATTTCATTGAACGAATGCAGTTTTAAACATCGAAAGTTTTCGGCTACACTAATTCACCCCCCCCCCCCCCCCCCTTAGTGCTCTTGGTCCGAACAATAATAAAAATTACATATTTAATAAAAAATAATTTTGATTATAAATGCCTTATGAAATAATGCTATATGTGGTTAAGAAGTAATAATGTGTATCATGTTGTTTTCTATTATTTTTTCTTGATTTTTATTAAATGAAATCATATTTAAATGAAACTATTAAATGTTTTGATACCAAGATTGATAATTTTATGCATGAGATTTTAAAGTTATATATGATGACTTTTGTGATTTATTGGTCTTGATGGTTTTTATGACGAAATTTATTTTTTGATCCTAAACGTTGAGGCATATTTTTATTTGGCATAAAAGTAAAGAACATACATGTATGAAATAAATCACATGAATTAAAACAATTAAAAAGTGAAAAGGTTTCTCCTTGAAAAATTTTATTTTTTTGACTTTATCGATTAATGGGTTTTATCGAAATCACGATCTTAATTTCTCGAGATTTATTACATGAAATCTTTTATATGAATCAAGATTTTTTATGATCTCCTAAGAATTCTTTACGTTATTTATTTAGGAGGAGATGTGTCAAAATGAATCATGTCTTTTGGTTTTCACATGATCTCATCTTTAATGACATGATTTTTTGTCTTTGTATAACTCCATGTATTCATCACCCAATTAATTTCTCTTGATGAGATGAAATGAATGAGATGACATAAAATTATGCATAAAATACTCTTGATATTATTTTGATGCATGCAAATATGAAGTTATGATCATGCATGGTAGGATACAATTTAACAAATTAATATGATCATGATATGAAACATTTATAATTTGCAATGATGCATGCAATACTTGTGCTTTTTAATTATGATGTGATGTATTGCATATGATGTGAATCATGATTTAAAATGCTATGAATTGTTGCTAAAATGATGTATTATAAATGTTGATTTAATGTTTTGTTTCATGAATGCTCTAAATGATGAATGTTTGGTATAATGATCAAAATGCTGACAAATACTTAAAAATTTTAATGTTTTAGTATCATGTATGATATGCTCATAATGATGATTGATTTTTCGGTATCATGCATGAAAAAATAAATGTAATGTTATTGAATTTGTGCATGTTGTAAATTGACACTATAATGATGTATAAATAAGAATGATTACTTACCTTTATCATAATTTAGAAATTGACGTAAAGGGTCTTCCCTTCTTTTTGACAATGACAAAGGGGGAGCAAAACATACTAGAAAGCAAATTTGCTAGCTCTCACAATTCAAGAAGAAAACAAAAAATTATACTTCTCAAAAGAGAAGAAATTGCTATCTTGAACATCACCAAGAATTGCTAGCTTGAAATCTCAAGAAGAGGCAAAAAATGCTAACTTGCACATCTAGCAAAATTTGACAAATTTGCATATTTCAAGAAGCAAGAGTTATTTTCTTGAACATCTTAAAACTGCTAGTTTGCATATTGTAAAATTTGCTAGCTTGATGTTGTAGAACTTGCTATCATACTACCTTGCATATCTATGATGATAGCAAAATTGCATGATGATAAAACTGGAGATTTATGATGCAATGATTTGAATTTATTTTTAAACACATGAGAATTGTACTTCTCCTTTTTGTTAATAAAAAAGGGGGAGAAGTATGTTGATGACATACATGATTTGATCATGACATATTTGCTTGGAATTTTTAATCCAAAAGTTTCTATCAATAAGCCATATTGATAGGGGGAGTTTATTTAAACTCTGGGAGTTAAGGTTAACTCCGTCATCGATTGGTTGTCATCATAAAAAAGGGAGAGAATGTTGAATCTCGTATTTTGATGATGAAACCAATCGATAAATGTTTATGTTTTAATCTCCATTTTGAGTGATGCAAGATGCTTCGATTAGGATAAGACAATTAAAGCAAGAAAAATCATGTTAGGCCTGTTAGGATCGAGAGCACTAAGAGGGGGGGGGGGTGGTGAATTAGTGCAGTGGAAAACTTTCTGCGATTAAAACGAAACTGCGTTCAAATGATAAAAAAAATTTCTGTGTAAAATCCGATTCTAAGCAAGATGATATTAAAGTTAATCTATGCAGGCAGGTTGCAACTATGATGAAAACCAGAATATAGGCGCAAACTGAAATCCGACGTTTGTACGAAGATGCTGATTTACGTTTAAATGCTGATTCCTAAATCACTTGATTAGGCAAGATGCAGTTTAAGCAAGAGTATGAAGGTAGTTTGCAGTTATGGTAAAGCTCAAAACGTAAACGCAATATGAAATATGATGATCGTATGAAAAAGCAGATTTATGTCTAAACGCTAATTCGGAAAGTAAAAGGATTGAAACCCGATCGTAAAAGCGTAGAAGGCAGTAAGCTTCAAAGGAGGTTTGCAGTAAAGATAATATGCTCAAAGTAAATGCAAACCAAGATTTAGAGTGGTTCGGTCAATCTTGACCTACTCCACTTTTGGCTTCCTCCACCGACGAGGTCACCGACGTCAACTAGAGGCCTTCCTTCAATAGGCGAAGACCAACCACCCTTTTACAGTTTTACTCATTTTGATGGGCTTAGGAGACAACCCTTACAGAAATTTTCTCTCCTCTCTTTACAACTTTGAACTTGGAAGAACAGAGGGAGAAGAACTTTGGGCTTTACAACAATTTTGAGCTCTAAGAATCATAGAAAAGGATCAAGATTTCAGTGTTGAATTGCTACCTTTCAGTGCTGAATGGGTGGGGTATTTATAAGCCCCAACCCAGTTCAAATTTGGAGCTCAAAACTGTCAATTCCCGAAATTTCGGGATCAGGCGGTTGCACCTCCTGATTGGAGCGGTTGCACCGCTTAGCAGAGCTCGAAGACTGAGCCTCTAGGCGGTGCCACCTCCTGTCAGGGGCGATTGCACCTCCTGCCAGAGCTCGAAGACTGAGCTCAAGCGGTTGCACCTCCTGACTGAGGCGGTTGCACCGCCTGGCAGAGCTCGAAGACTGAGCTCAGGCGGTGCCACCTCCTGTCAGGGGAGGTTGCACCGCCCAGTCTCGCTCGGAGACTGATCCCCAGGCGATGCCACCGCCTGGTTGGGGCGGTTGCACCTCCTAGTCTCGCTCGGAGACTGAGCCCAGGCGGTGCAACCTCCTACCTTTGGCGGTTCAACCGCCTCGCAGAAATCAGGGTCCGAATGGGTTGATCCATTCGGCCCGATTTGGGTTTTTCAGGGGCCCAATTGCCCCAAGATTAAGTTAATGGGATCACCTCCCATTTCCAACTTAATCAATGTGCTAACTACGATTATTCCTCAAATATTTACTGCAGCTTGCTCCGGTGCGTCAATCGCTTCTTTCGGCGAACTTTCGGCGAACTTCCGTCGATCATCCGATGAACCCTCGGTGATGCTCCTGCGGACTTCCGGCAAACTCCTGGACTTGCGACGATACACTTGGCGAGTTCTGACGAGCTTCTTTGGCAAGCTTATGGACTTCTCGGATTTGTTCCCGCAGAACCTCCGACGACTGTCCGAACTTCCGTCGAGCTCTCGAACTCCCAACGTGATCATTGTCATGACTCCGGCGCAACTCCTGCTGCATGTCTTACTTTCATCGTAGCTAATCCTGCACACTTATCTCAACATATAGGTTAGACAACAAATGACAATTGACTTCATCATCAAAATCCGAGATTCAACAATCTCCCCCTTTTTGATGATGATAATCAATTGATAATGGAGTTAACCTTAACTCCCCCTGTCTACATGCCATACTTGAGATAAGTCATTCTTGAATTCAAGACCTAAGAATTCAAGTGACATCTCTGAAGATGATGTCAAGGCTTGACATTCATTTTCAAATCTTACATAACAATTTTGAATGATGGTAATTGAAGCAATTCATCATATTGTAAGATATCAACATGTAAAGCTGTGAAGTAAAATTTTGATATTATTACATGATGTACACATTTCAAATATTTTAGCAAGTGTTGCATTTCTGTTCATATATGGCATCTATTCATATATCTCTTGATGATGCAGGCATGGCATAATCATAGCATTAGTGTTTATAGCATCAATTCATATATTTCTCCCCCTTTGTCATCAACAAAAAGCATGGTAGATGTGATACCAGGAGAATAATATAAGCAAATTTTGAGCATAAGTGCGATGATTGTTTCATGCCTTTACTTGATTCATGTTATTTCTAATAGTAAATGATAGGAAATTAAGCATATAAAGGAAAGCATGATTCGTAGATTGCTTTGAATACTTCTTCCTTTGTTATAATCTTTTTGCATGAAGGAGGAAAGGCATTTGTGATACCAGCGATTTGCGAGTTTACTTTGAGTCAAGATATGTGTGTAAAACAGCTTTTTGCAAGTAAAAATACTATCATCCATGGAATTCATAAGCAGAAATCATTTCATCAAATCCATTTCAGAAAAAGTTAAAGTCCGATTTTTAGCATTCGGACAAGACTATGCTGCAGATTTTTAAATGAAGACAAAACATTTTTGTTTTCAATACATAATTTCCAACATGTTATTTAGGCATGTAATGACAATCAAGTGATTTGATCATTCAATAAAGTCTAAAAAATAATTTTAACTAGTTTATGTATTCGGACACATCAACATTCCTAATTCTCTTCTTATGAAATCAAATTGTTCCTCACTTATAGGTTTTGTAAAAATGTCAGCTAGTTGATGTTTAGTATCAATGAACTCTATGGTTACGTCATGATTAGTAACTGTTAGGATCGGAGTGGCACTAAGAGGGGGGGGTGAATTAGTGCAGCGGATTAAAACGTTGGTTTCGACAAATCTTTCGTACGATAAAAATCGGAATCGGAAGTGCTTAACCTGAAAGCATATTCGCAAAGTTGTGCAGCAAATGTAATGAGGAAATAAAGCAAGTAAAAAGGTTTGCAGTAATGTAAATAGCAGTAATGAAATGCAAACCAGAGATTACGTCGTTTTTAAAGTGGTTCGGTCAAGTGACCTACATCCACTTGCGAGGCCCCTCTTCGATGAGGCTCCCACCTTCCACTAGCAAATCTCTTGAAATGGATGGGTGAATACCCCTCTTACAACTTTTTACAAGTGGTTCACTCTCTTACAGATTTTCAGCAAGAAAGAAGGAGGTGAACACTAGCAAATTGAAAACAAGACTAGCTAAGACTTTTCTAAGGCCTTTCTCTCAAACAATTGCTGCTCAAAAAGTTATTATCTCAGCTGAGATTTGAGGGGTATTTATAGTCCTCAAGAGGATTCAAATTTGGGCTCCAAAATTTGAATTCTCTTTTGGTTCCCGATGCTGGCGGTGGCACCGCCCAGCCAAGCGGTGCCACCGCCCAGCGCTCGGGTGCTGGATGGTGCAACCGCCTAGCCCAGGAGGTGTCATCGCCCAGCTCTCGGGTGCTGGGCGGTGCTACCGCCCAGCCAGGCGGTACCACCGCCTAGCTCTCTGATTCACTGGTTTGGCTTAATTTTAGCCCAAACCAAATATGACTTTCGGCCCAGTTGGCCCCTAACCAGGATATAGGATTATCTCTTAATCCTAATCCTAATTACAAGTGAACTACATAACAAAAAAAACATCCTAAGCAAGTTTTCAACCGTGAACGTCGAGTCTTGTTCCGGCGAGCTTTCCGACGAACTTCTTCCGACGGACTCCCTGCAAGCTCCCGATCTTGTGATGACTTTAATGAGTAGCCGAGCCTTCTCGGTGATCTCCGTGAACCTCCGACGATCTCTTCGGCGAACTTCCGAAAATTTCGATAGGTTCCCGATTTCTTCTCGGTTGGTTCCGGCAACATCTCCGACGATTCTTTGGACTCTTAAACGTCCATCGAACTTGACTCCGGTATACTTGCTTTGTGTTTTCTGGTTATCATAGTTGATCCTGCACACTTAGCTCAATAATATGGATTAGATCAATTAACCCATCAATTGATTTTATCATCAAAATCCGAGATTCAACAATCTCCCCCTTTTCGATGATGACAATCAATTGATGACGGAGTTAAACATAACTCCCCCTATCTATATGCCATATTATGAGAAGATAAAAAACACTTGAATTCTATCCCATTGGATTCAAGCATAACCCGATAAGTTCTAACCGTAGAGCTTATCATAATCCTCATTAAACATGAGTAAGTACGAAACTTCGATGAAAATCATAAGTTAAATGATAATAGACGAATTTTACTTCAACAGAAGATAAAGATTTTCAATATAAATTTCATGATATAGATGTAAGGCATGCTTTCAATATGATCAATCAATCTTGTGATATTTTCAAGGATTTTGCAAGGCATATAAGACATTTATATCACAGAAGCTTTTGTAATTCATATAAGTCATGCTATCGATATGGTGTAAGTCATCACTTAGTCATCACTTCTCCCCCTTTGTCATCAACAAAAAGAGACAAGCCAGCTAATTGATGATCATAGAATTCGCTAAAAATGATCATTGAATCATTAAAATAGTTTAGCATTTAATAGTAAACAAAATTCATCATTCAAATTTGTCAGAAATAGTTTATCCAAAAGAAATCATTATTTATGCAGATCAAAACAGTAGTTATCTAAAAGGAAGTATCATTTATCGTTCAAACGATGACAAACTTTGAACTTATTGTTAAAAGTAAATAGAACAGAATAAAAAGATACATCAATTTAATCCTTAGGAGGTAATCCATAGTGCTGATACATGATATCTATTTTTTCATTCATTTGTCGTAGTGTCTTTAAAATTTCAACTTGTTGATTTTGAATTTATTCTTGCTGTGATTTGAGTTGATCTTGCTGGAATTTGATCTGAGATAGTTCCGCCATAATGAGATCTTTAGAGGAGGAAACAGGAGCTGAAGGTGCTGCGCCAAAGGGACTAGGAGGAGGAGATTCATTTCCCCTAAGAATTGGTATTTCGGGGTGTTCTATTGGTGGAGGAATTGGATCAGTCCTTCTAGGCTGCCTAACCCATATGTCATTGCTAAATGTGCACCTAAGTCTTTTCAGTAGGTTTTTATTTATTATGTTATATCGATCACTTTGAATAGTTTCTTCATCGGGTGGGATACAAATGTCATAGGCATGAAGAAATCTAGTGATTAACCCCCCATATGGCAACATAGTATCTTTAGCCATAATATCCTTCATGTGTTGTCGAATTGAGTACCCAAAACAATTATGTTGACCGGTCATAATCCAATACATGGTACTTATCTCTATTTGACTTATTTTGTCAAGATAAAATTGTTTGGGGAATATGATGCTTGTGATAATGTGATGAAGAATTTTAGAGTTGAATGGCAGTAAGTGTTCACAGCTCTTGGGTAGGAGGCCAAGGTTTGGATTTGCAAAAATTGTTTCTGCGGCTTCAGTATAGGTTGCTCCTATTGTGTTGACATCCCATTTACCTTTAAAATAGCATCCCCTATCTTTTTCAGTTATGCCAATTAGCTCACAAATAGTGCTGTCAAATATTCTAATGGGTGTTCCTAGAAGGTAAGTGCTTAGGCTATCGTTGTCCACATATAGGTTGGCATAAAACAATCTAACTAACCGCGGATAGATTGGTTCATCTATTTGTAGTAGAGGTAGAGCTTCTAGGTGTGCAAACCACCTAATGGGTTCTAAGTCCCCTAGTTCATCCAGATCAACGTATTTTCCCTTATGGATACATCGTGTTTCAAATTTTGGAAAGCTAAGGCTACCTCTTTTGATCTAAAAAGATCATGGTCATATGAATCTTCTTCAATCCTTTTTCCTTTTGATCTCTTAGGAGCCATTATCTAGACAAGATGATGATGAAATTGTGAAAAATAAGCAAGGGAAAGAGAAAAGAAAAGAGGGATTTCAAGTGTTACCTTATGGAGATTAGGTTGAGAGATGGAGAGCTTGGACCACCAAGAATCCTTCTCCAATGCTTCTAAAAGTTAGAATGAGGGTTAGGGGGAATGGGAGAGGGTTTTGAGAGTTTTTCTTCGGGTTGGGGGCGGTGTCACCGCCGGCCCTAACCCCTCGGGATAATAAGGGTCGCTCGGTCGGTGCCACCGCCAAACCAAGCGGTGTCACCGCCTGGCGCCCGAGCGCTCAGGCAGTGCTACCGCCGGATCAGGCGGTGCCACCGCTGGCATCCCGCGGAGGAAAGAAAAAAAATTTTTCTTCCTCCCTTTTGTTTAGCTTTTTCCCTCAAGATAATAAGTTATACTTTAATGGATCATTTTGAATTGAAGAAGAAGGAAGAAATCAAATTCACAAAAGAAAGGAAAAGGACGAGTCATTTTTCGTGAAGCTCATTTTAGGGACAATTTAACATGCCTAATTCCCTTCGGATGAATTCAAATTAGTCTTCATTTAAGGCTTTTGTAAAAATATCTGCTAATTGATGCTTTGTGTCAATAAATTCTAATACAACATCATTGTTAAGGATATGATCACGTATGAAATGATGCCTAACGTCGATGTGCTTAGTTCTAGAGTGTTGAATTGGATTTTTAGTAAGACATATGGCACTAGTATTATCACATTTTATGGGAATGTTTTTAAAGTGAATTCCATAGTCTTCTAATGTATTTTTCATCCAAACAACTTGTGCACAGCATGCACTTGCAGCAATGTATTCGGCTTCCACCGTAGATAGTGCAACTGAATTTTGTTTCTTGGAAGTCCAAGAAACAAGTGCATGTCCTAAAAATTGGCATGTTCCGGATGTACTTTTTCTATCTATCCTGCATCCGCCAAAATCGGCATCTGCATAAGCTATTAAATCAAATTTTTCAGATTTTGGATACCATAGTCCTAGATTTGGAGTTCCTTTAAGATACCTAAATATTCTTTTAACACTTTTAAGATGAGATAATTTAGGATTTGATTGAAACCTAGCGCAAAGTCCTACACTAAACATAATATCCGGTCTAGTCGCGGTGAGGTAGAGTAGACTACCTATCATTCCCCTATATGTTTTTTGATCGAAATTTTCACTATTTTCATCCATATCTAACTTAGTCGCAGTACTCATAGGGGTGTTTATTGCTTTTGAATTATCCATGTTAAATCGTTTTAACAATTCTAATGTATATTTAGATTAGTTAAGAAATATACCATCACTAAGTTGTTTGATTTGTAATCCAAAAAGAAAGTTAATTCACCCATTAAACTCATTTCAAATTCATGACTCATACATTTGGCAAATGATTCACATAGTGATTCATCTGAAGAGCCAAAAATAATATCGTCAACATAAATTTGCACAATAAGAAAATTATTTTCAAAATGTTTAATAAACAATGTAGTATCAACCTTGTCTTTAGTAAAATTATTTAAAATAAGAAAGGAACTAAGCCTTTCATACCAAGCTCTAGGAGCTTGTTTCAAGCTATAGAGAGCTTTAGTCAATTTGAATACATGATTGGAAGAAGAGAATTTTTAAATCCGGGAGGTTGTTCGACATATACTTCTTCGGAAATAAAATCATTCAAGAAAGCACTTTTGACATCCATTTGAAATAGTTTAAAATTATTACTACTAGCATAAGCAAGGAGCATCCTTATGGCTTCTAATCGAGCCACGGGAGCGAAGGTTTCTTTGTAATCGATACCTTCTTCTTGGTTGAAACCTTTGGCCACTAATCTAGCCTTGTTTCTAACCATGATACCATTTTCATCTTGCTTGTTTCTAAAGACCCACTTAGTACCTATGACTAAGTGGTCACTTGGTCTAGGAACAAGCTTTCATACCTCATTCCTCTCAAATTGGTTCAATTCTTCTTGCATTGCAATGACCCAAAAATCATCTTTTATGGCTTCGTCAATGCATTTAGGTTCAATTTGAGAAAGGAAAGCGGCGTTAGCACAAAAATTCTTGAAAGAAGAACGAGTTTGAACCCTTTTTGTTGTATCTCCTATAATTAGCTCCTTTGGATGAGCATCTACATACTTCCATTCTGTGGGTAAAGAAATTTCGGAAGAAGATGCATTCAAATGGCTATTTTGAGTAGGGGGTTCAATTAAATTCAAATTATCAAAACCAAGATCATCATCAAAATCATTTTTCTTTAAATCAGAAATTTCATTAAAAACTACATGAATAGACTCTTCTATTACTAAGGTCCTTTTGTTAAAGACACGAAAGGCTTTAGAAACGGAGGAGTAACCAAGAAAAATGCCTTCATCGGATTTAGCATCAAATTTACCTAGGGCATCTTTTTCATTTAAAATGAAGCATTTACAACCAAAAACTTTAAAATAAGAAATATTTGGTTTTTTGTTATTCCATAATTCATAGGGAGTTTTTGATAGAGATGGTCTTATTAGGACCCTATTCATGATGTAACAAGCCGTATTTATGGCTTCGGCCCAAAAATATTTGGGTAAACTATGTTCATTTAACATAGTTCTTGCCATTTCTTGTAGGTTTCAATTTTTCCTTTCAACTACTCCATTTTGGTGAGGATTTCTTGGAGTTGAGAAGTTGTGATTGTACCCATTAATTTCGCAAAAATTTTGAAAGTCACGGTTTTGAAATTCACCACCGTGATCACTCCGAATTGATGAAATCATGAAGCCTTTTTCATTTTGAGTGAGTTTACAAAATTTAGAGAAACACTTGAAGCAATCACTTTTGTGAGCTAAGAAATAGATCCAAGTGTATCTAGAGTAGTCATCTACAATCACAAAAGCATATTTGCTTCCACCTAGACTTGTTGTATCAATTGGTCCAAATAAGTCCAAATAGATCAATTGTAACGGTCTAGTGGTGCTAATTTGATTTTTTGGTTTGAAACTTGTTTTTATTTGTTTGCCTAGTTGACATGCATCGCATACCTTATCCTTAATAAACTTCATATTTGGAATCCCTCGTACTAATTCTTGAGATGAGATTTTAGATATTATTTTCATGCTTACATGGCCTAATCTCCTATGCCAAAGCCAAGCATCACCATTTACGGCGGAGAAACACATTTCATTACTTAGTTCATCAAGATTGATGGTATAGACATTATTTTGTTTTAAAGCAATCATAGTCATGTTATGATTTGGTTTTTCAATAATACACATATTTGATTCAAATCTAACGATATAACCTTTATCGCATAATTGACTAATGCTCAACAGATTATGTTTCAATCCATCAACCAGTAACACATCATCAATAGAAAAACTTGATTTGTTACCAATGGTTCCCTTGCCAATGATTTTGCCTTTGTTGTTGTCTCCGAAGGTGACATAGCCTTCGTCCATGCTAGTGAGCTTGGAGAATTGGGATGGATCTCCGGTCATATGCCTTGAGTATCCACTATCAAGATACCATCTCTTGCTCCTAGCATGTGATGGTGTTTGTTTCTACAAGAAGGAATTATTTTTAGGTACCCATTTACTTTTGGGTGCCTCAAAAACTAATCTAACTTGTTTATCATATTGCATAGACTTGATCATGGTTCCTTTAGGAACCCAAATCAATTTGTTCGGACTAATTTTCTTGAATGGACATTGGTAAGTTATATGTCCATATTTGCAACAAAAGTTGCAATTGCTTTAGTGTTGAACATGTAAGATAGGACCTTTAATGAAGGTGGTTGGATTTTGGTGAGTACTTCTCACAAATCCAATTCCACTCCTTTTAGGAACGTGACCCTTATTTGTAAGGATCATGTATAAGGACTTGCTACTGACCTCGAATTTCTTCAAGGTGTCCTTAAGTACCAAGTTCTCATTTTGGAGAGTTTCTAGATCATGGCATTTAGCACATGGAGCTAGACTATCATGATATTCAATTTTTAATTTATCAAAATCACAAGTAAGACTATCATGCTCCTTTTTTAGCAATTTGTATTTTCTACTAATTGTCTTACATTCATCAAATAACTCATTAAAAGCGATCGAGAGTTCTTCAAAAGATAAATCTTTATTAAATAAATCACATACCTCTTCTCCTAAAGCCATTAGCGCGTAATGAGCAACTTGCTCGGTGTTGGACTCCTCTTCTTCGGACGCGCTTGAATCATCCCATGTTGCCTTGAGCACCTTCTTCTTTGATGTTCTCTTTTTGGCTTGAGGACAATCATTCTTGTAGTATCCCGGTTTTTTACACTCATAGCAAATCACTTGGTCCTTCTTTTGTTCAACTTTATTTTTTGTATTATTTTTAAATTTGTTCTTTATTAAATATTTTTAAAATTTTTGAGTCAAAAGTGCAATGTCATTGTCACTGTCCTCATCACTTGATGTTCCTTTCAAGTGGTCTTCTTGTGATGTAAGTGCCATATCCTTCCTGTTTTTTGGAAGGGGGTTCTTGAGCTCGTCATGAGCTTGACATGTCATTTCGTAGGTCATTAGAGACTCAATAAGTTCTTCAAGAGGGAATGTTTTGAGGTCCTTGGCCTCTTGAATGGTCGTAACTTTTGGATCCCAACTTTTAGGAAGAGATCTTAAGATTTTGTTTACTAGTTCAAAGTTAGAAAAATCTTTACTAAGAGCTTTGAGTCCATTGATGACATCCGTGAAACGGGTGTACATGTCTCCGATGGACTCACTTGGTTTCATTCGGAAAAGTTCATAAGAGTGCACAAGGATGTTGATTTTAGACTCTTTCACTCGGCTAGTGCCTTCATGAATGATCTCAAGAGTTCTCCAAATATCAAAAGCCGAATCACAAATTGAAACATGATTAAACTCATTTTTATCTAGTGCACAAAACAAGGCATTCATAGCCTTTGCGTTTAAAGCAAAAACCTTCTTCTCCGATTCACTCCATTCGCTCATCGGAAGAGAAGATTTTTGAAATCCATTTTCGACAATAGTCCAAAGCTCGAAATCCATAGAAATGAGGAAGATCCTCATACGGGTCTTCCAATACGTGTAATCCGACCCATTAAACATAGGTGGACGTGTGATAGAGTGTCCCTCATGCATGCCGGAGTAAGCCATCTCTCTTGGGTATTAAACCAAATATGAGAGGGAGCCTTCCTCTGATACCAATTGTTAGGATCGGAGCGGCACTAAGAGGGGGGGGTGAATTAGTGCAGCGGATTAAAATGTTGGTTTCGACAAATCTTTCATACGATAAAAATCGGAATCGGAAGTGCTTAACTTGAAAGCGTATTTGCAAAGTTGTGCAGCAAATGTAATGAGGAAATAAAGCAAGTAAGAAGGTTTGCAGTAATGTAAAGAGCAGTAATGAAATGCAAACCAGAGATTACGTCGTTTTTAAAGTGGTTCAGTCAAGTGACCTACATCCACTTGCGAGGCCCCTCTTCGATGAGACTCCCACCTTCCACTAGCAAATCTCTTGAAAGGGAAGGGTGAATACCCCTCTTACAACTTTTTACAAGCGGTTCACTCTCTTACAGATTTTCAGCAAGAAAAAAGGAGGTGAACACTAGCAAATTCTAAACAAGACTAGCTAAGACTTTTCTAAGGCCTTTCTCTCAAACAATTGCTGCTCAAAAAGTTGTTATCTCAGCTGAGATTTGAGAGGTATTTATAGACCTCAAGAGGATTCAAATTTTGGCTCCAAAATTTGAATTCTCTATGGGTTCCCGATGCTGGTGGTGCCACCGCCCAGCCAAGCGGTGCCACCACCCAGCCAAGCGGTGCCACCGCCTAGCGCTCGGGTGCTGGACGGTGCAACCGCCCAGCCCAGGAGGTGTCACTGCCTAGCTCTTGGGTGCTGGGAGGTGCTACCGCCCAGCCAAGCGGTGCCACCGCCTGACTCTCTGATTCACTGGTTTGGCTTAATTTTAGCCCAAACCAAATCTGACTTTGGGCCCAATTGGCCCATAACCAGGATATAGGATTATCTCTTAATCCTAATCCTAATTACAAGTGAACTACATAATGAAAAAAATATCCTAATCAAGTTTTCAACCGCGAACGTCGAGTCTTGTTCCGGCGAGCTTTCCGACGAACTTCTTCCGACGGACTCCCTGCAAGCTCCCGATCTTGTGATGACTTTAACGAGTAGCCGAGCCTTCTCGGTGATCTCCATGAACCTCCGACAATCTCTTCGGCGAACTTCCGAAAATTCCGATAAGTTCCCGATTTCTTCTCGGTTGGTTCCGGCAGCATCTCCGACGATTCTTCGGACTCTTAAACGTCCATCGAACTTGACTCCGGTATATTTGCTTTGTGTTTTCTGGTTATCGTAGTTGATCCTGCACATTTAGCTCAATAATATGGATTAAATCAATTAACCCATCAATTGATTTTATCATCAAAATCCGAGATTCAATAGTAACATGATCTCGTATAAAGTGATGTCTAATATCAATGTGTTTTGTTCTTGAGTGTTGTATAGGATTCTTAGTCAAGCATATTGCACTTGTGTTATCACATTTAATGAGAATATTTTTAAGATTAACTTTGTAATCTTCTAAGGTGTTTTTCATCCATACAACTTGTGCACAGCATGCACTTGCTGCAATATATTCAGCTTCGGTTGTTGATAGTGCAACCGAGTTTTGTTTCTTAGGTGACCAGGAAACAAGGGCATGTCCTAAAAATTGACATGATCCTGATGTGCTTTTTCTATCTAGTTTACAGCCAGCAAAGTCTGCATCAGCATAAGCAATTAACTCAAAATTCTCTTATTTTGGGTACCATAATCCTAGATTTGTGGTACCATTAAGATATCTAAGTATTCTTTTAACTGCTTTGAGATGAGATATCTTAGGGTTTGATTGAAATCTAGCACAAAGTCCTACACTGAACATGATGTCTGGTCTGGTTGCAATGAGGTAAAGTAAACTTCCTATCATACCCCTATAAGTTTTTTGATCGAAACTTTCTCCACTTTCATCAATTTCTAACTTAGTGGAGGTGCTCATAGGAGTCTTAATAGCCTTTGAGTTATTCATATTAAACTTTTTTAATAAATTCATAGCATATTTAGTTTGACTAATAAAGATGCCATGCTTAGTTGTTTGATCTGTAAGCCTAAGAAGAATGTTAATTCTCCCATTATGCTCATTTCGAATTCAAGACTCATAGTTTTAGCAAAAGATTCACAAAGAGATTCATTCGTAGAACCAAAGATGATATCATCAATGTAAATCTGAACAATGAGAAAATTATTTTCAAAATTCTTGATAAATAATGTAGTATCAACCTTGCCTTTTGTGAAATTATTTTCGATAAGAAAAGAACTAAGTCTCTCATACCAAGCCCTTGGGGCTTGTTTTAAACTATAGAGAGCTTTAGTTAATCTAAACACATGATTAGGGAGGCTATTATTTTCAAATCCAGGAGGTTGTTCAACATAAACTTCTTCGGAGATAAAGCCATTTAGAAAAGCGCTTTTAACATCCATTTGAAATAGCTTAAAATTATTACTACTAGCGTAGGCAAGGAGCATCCTTATGGCTTCCAATCGAGCCACAGGAGCGAAGGTTTCTTCATAATCGATACCTTCTTCTTGGTTGAAATCTTTGGCCACTAATCTATCCTTGTTTCTAACCACGATACCATTTTCATCTTGCTTGTTTCTGAAGACCCATTTAGTACCAATAACTAAATGGTCATTTGGCCTAGGAACAAGCTTCCACACTTCATTTCTCTCAAATTGATTCAATTCATCTTGCATTGTGATAATCCATGAGTCATCTTTCATGGCTTTGTCAACACATTTGGATTCAATTTGGGAGAGAAAGGTGGCGTTCGCACAAAAATTTTTAAGAGAAGATCGTGTTTGAACCCTCTTTGACGTGTCTCCTAAGATTAGCTCCTTGGGATGAGCATCTACAAACTTCCAATCCTTGGGTAAGGATGTTTCGGAAGTGGATACATCCAAGTTGCTAGTTGGAGAAGGGGTTTCATTTAAATTTAAGGAATCAAAATTAACATCATCGTCAAAATCATTTTTCGTGATTTCGGAAATCTCATTGAAAACAACATGAATGGATTCTTCGATAATTAAAGTTCTTTTATTGAAGATACGAAAGGCTTTAGAAACCGAAGAATAACTAAGAAAGATTCCTTCATCGGATTTAGCATCAAATTTTCCTAAGTTATCCTTTTCATTCAAGATAAAACACTTACACCCAAAAACTTTAAAATATGAAACATTGGGTTTTTTGTTGTTCAATAACTCATAGGGAGTTTTGGTTAGTAGGGGTCTTACTAGAACTCTATTCAAAATATAGCATGCAGTATTTACAGCTTCGGCCCAAAAACATTTGGGTAGGTGGTGTTCATTCAACATGGTTCTTGCCATTTCTTGTAAATTTCGATTTTTTCTTTCTACTACTCCATTTTTTTGAGGATTTCTAGGAGTAGAGAAATTATGGTTGTATCCATTGAGTTCACAAAATTCCTGGAAATCATGGTTTTCAAATTCACCACCATGATCACTTCTAATTGACGAAATCATAGAACCTTTCTCATTCTGAACAAGTTTGCAAAACTTGGTAAAATATCTAAGGCATTCACTTTTCTGTTTTAAGAAGTAAGTCCATGTGTATCTTCTATAGTCATCCACAATGACGAAGGCGTATTTGCTACCTCCTAGGCTTGATGTGGAGATTGGTCCGAACAAGTCCATATGGATCAATTGTAAGGGCCTAGAGGTGCTTACTTGATTCTTAGATTTGAAACTACCCTTAATTTGTTTACCTAATTGGCAAGCATCACATACATTATCTTTGATGAACTTGATATGAGGAATTCCTCTTACAAGTTCTTTAGATGATATTTGAGTGATTAGTTTCATGCTAGCATGACCTAATCTTCTATGCCATATCCAAGCATCCTCATTCAAAACAGAAAAACACATTTCATTACACAAATCATTGATGTCAATAGTGTATACGTTATTTTGTTTCAATGCAATCATAGATATGTTTTTGTGTGGTTTTTCAATGATGCAAGCATTAGATTCAAATCTGACAATATATCCTTTATCACATAATTGACTAATGCTCAAGAGGTTATGTTTTAAACCATCAACTAACAAAACATCTTCAATAAAGAAGTTGGATTTGTTATCTATGGTTCCTTTGCCAATGATTTTACCCTTGTTGTTGTCTCCGAAGGTGACATAGTCTTCGTCTATGCTAGCGAGCTTAGAGAATTGAGATGGATCTCCGGTCATATGCCTTGAGCATCCATTATCAAGGTACCATCTCTTGCTCCTAGCTTGCGATGGTTTAGTTTTCTACGAGAAAGGATGATTTTTAGGTACCCATTTGCTTTTGGGTGCATCACAAATAGGTCTACATTGTCTATCATGTTGCATAGAATTTATCATGGTTCCTTTATGAACCCAAATCAATTTGTTTGGACTAATTTTCTTGAATGGACAATAATGCATCTTGTGTCCAAATTTGCAACAAAAGTTGCATTTGTTTTGGTGTCAAACATGTAAGATGGTGCCTTTTATGAAGGTGGTTGGATTTAGGTGAGAACTTCTCACAAATCCAATTCCACTTCTTTTGGGAATGTGACCCTTGTTTGCAAGGATCATGTTCAATGACTTGCTACCAACCTCGAATTTCTTCAAGGTGTCCTTAAGTAGCAAGTTTTCTTTTTGGAGAGTTTCTAGATCATGGCATTTGATGCATGAATTTAAACTATCATGATATTCAGTTTTTAACTTATCAAAATTACAAGTAAGACTATCATGCTCCTTTTTTAGCAATTTATATTTTCTATTGATAATCTTGCATTCATCAAATAAGTAATGGAAGGCATTTAATAATTCATCAAATGATAAATCTGGATCTATCAAATTTGTTACCTCATCTCCGATGGCCATTAAAGCGTAATGAGCAACTTGCTCGGTGTTGGACTCCTCTTCTTCGGATGCGCTCGAGTCATCCCATGTTGCTTTGAGCGCCTTCTTCTTTGATGTTCTCTTTTTGACTTGGGGACAATCATTCTTGTAGTGTCTCGGCTTTTTGCATTCATAGCAAATAACTTGGTCATTTTTGGGTTCAAGTTTATTTTTTGCGTCATTCTTAAACTTGTTTCTTTTAAAGAATTTTTTAAATTTTCTTGTTAGAAGTGCCAAGTCATCATCACAGTCCTCATCACTTGAGTTTTCTCTCAAGTGGCCTTCTGAAGTTTTAAGTGCCATATCCTTCCTGTTCTTTATAAGGATGTCTTCTTGCTCTTCATGAGCTTTACAAGTCATCTCGTAGGTCATTAATGACCCGATTAGTTCTTCAAGAGGAAAGTTGCGCAGATCTTTTGCCTCTTGAATAGCAGTGACTTTAGGATCCCAACTTTTAGGAAGGGATCTTAGAATCTTATTTACGAGCTCAAAATCCGAAAAGCTTTTTCCGAGTCCTTTTAGACCGTTAACAACATCCGTGGAATGGGTAAACATGTCGCCAATGGTTTCACTCGGTTTCATCCGGAAAAGTTCGAAAGAATGTAACAGAAGATTGATTTTTGACTCTTTTACTCTACTTGTGCCTTCGTGAGTCACTTCGAGTGTGTGCCAAATATCAAATGCGGTTTCACAAGTTGAAACACGGTTAAACTCGTTTTTATCAAGTGCACAAAATAAGGCATTCATAGCCTTTGCATTAAGAGCGAAAGCCTTCTTCTCCAATTCATTCCAATCGATCATTGAAAGAGAAGACTTTGAAAATCCATTTTCAACAAGATTCCAAAGTTCAAAATCCATAGAAATAAGAAAGATCCTCATTCGGGTCTTCCAATAGGTGTAGTCCGTCCCACTGAACATGGGTGGACGTGTAATAGAATGGCCCTCTTGGTTTCTGGCGTATGTCATCTCTCTTGGGTTTTAATCTGTTAGAGAGTTAACCCCGCTCTGATACCAATTGTTAGGATCGAGAGCACTAAGAGGGGGGGGTGAATTAGTGCAGCGAAAAACTTTCTGCGATTAAAACGAAACTGCGTTCGAATGATAAAAACAATTTCTATGTAAAATCCGATTCTAAGCAAGATGATATTAAAGTTAATCTATGCAGGCAGGTTGCAGCTATGATGAAAACCAAAATATAGGCGCAAACTGAAATCCGACGTTCGTACAAAGATGTTGATTTACGTTTAAATGCTGATTCCTAAATCACTTGATTAGGCAAGATGCAGTTTAAGCAAGAGTATGAAGGCAGTTTGCAGTTATGGTAAAGCTCAAAACGTAAATGCAATCTGAAATATGATGATCGTACGAAAAAGCAGATTTACGTCTAAACGCTGATTTGGAAAGTAAAAGGATTGAAACCCGATCGTAAAAGCGCAGAAGGCAGTAAGCTTCAGAGGAGGTTCGCAGTAAAGATAATATGCTCAAAGTAAATGCAAACCGAGATTTAGAGTGGTTCGGTCAATCTTGACCTACTCCACTTTTGGCTTCCTCCACCGACGAGGTCACCGACGTCAACTAGAGGCCTTCCTTCAATAGGCGAAGGCCAACCACCCTTTTATAGTTTCACTCCTTTTGACGGGCTTAGGAGACAACCCTTACAGAAATTTTCTCTCCTCTCTTTACAACTTTGAACTTGGAAGAACAGAGGGAGAAGAACTTTGGGCTTTACAACAATTTTGAGCTCTAAGAATCACAGAAAAGGATCAAGATTTTGGTGTTGAATTGCTACCTTTCAGTGCTGAATGGGTGGGGTATTTATAAGCCCCAACCCAGTTCAAATTTGGAGCTCAAAACTGTCAATTCTCGGAATTCCGGGATCAGGCGGTTGCACCTCCTGACTAGAGCGGTTGCACCGCTTGGCAGAGCTCGAAGACTGAGCCTCTAGACGGTGCCACCTCCTGTCAGGGGCGGTTGCACCTCCTGCCAAAGCTCGAAGATTGAGCTCAGGCGGTTGCACCTCCTGACTGAGGCGGTTGCACCGCCTAGCAGAGCTCGAAGACTGAGCTCAAGCGGTGCCACCTCCTGTCAAGGGAGGTTGCACCACCCAGTCTCGCTCGGAGACTGAGCCCCAAGCGGTGCCATCGCCTGGCTGGGGCGGTTGCACCTCCCAATCTCGCTCGGAGACTGAGCCCAGGCGGTGCAACCTCTTGCCTTGGGCGGTTCAACCGCCTAGCAGAAATCAGGGTCCGAATGGGTTGATCCATTCGGCCCGATTTGGGTTTTTCAGGGGCCCAATTGCCCCAAGATTAAGTTAATGGGATCACCTCCCATTTCCAACTTAATCAATGTGCTAACTACGATTATTCCTTAGACATTTACTGCAGCTTGCTCCGGTGCGTCAATCGCTTCTTCCGGCGAGCTTCCGGCAAACTTCCGTCGATCATCCGATGAACCCTCGGTGATGCTCCTGCGGACTTCCGGCAAACTCCTGGACTTGCGATGATACAATTGGCGAGTTCCGACGAGCTTCTTTGGCAAGCTTATGGACTTCTCGGATTTGTTCCCGCAGAACCTCCGATGATTGTCCGAACTTCCGTCGAGCTCTCGAACTCCCAACGTGATCATTGTCATGACTCCGGCGCAACTCTTGCTGCATGTCTTACTTTCTTCGTAGTTAATCCTGCACACTTATCTCAACATATAGGTTAGACAACAAATAACAATTGACTTCATCATCAAAATCCGAGATTCAACAAGGACGAAGGAACATGTCAGAAGATTGGACGTCGGGCTGGTGGATCGGTCGATGTATCGACAAAAGGCTTCGGGCATCGGGCCAAGAAGAGTGGACATTGCATCAAGGATATCGGAGTTGTGAAGTCAACTAGCTGATTGACCAATAGGCCGCAGGAGAGGATGTTGCGCCAAAGAATCGGACGAAGCGTCGAGGACCAATGACATGTCGGACAACATGATTATTGCTTAGAATTAATTGTCTAGATCGAAGTGTATTTTACATGTGCATGATTAACTATGATAGCAAGGCATGAAGCAAAATGAAGTCCCAGAGTCAAGGACGTGACATCGTTGGAAGTTCGAGAGTTCGTCGGAAGTTCGGATGTTCATCGGAAGTTCTGAAGGAACCAACCGAGAAGTCTCAGAGCTTGCTAGAGAAGCTTGTCGGAACTTGCCAAGAGGATCGTTGCAAGTGCCCTAAGAAGTCTCACTATCGTGGCATAATCTTCGAGACCATGTCACGCG
The DNA here is from genome assembly GCF_036884655.1 of Musa acuminata AAA Group. Classification (NCBI taxonomy): domain Eukaryota; kingdom Viridiplantae; phylum Streptophyta; class Magnoliopsida; order Zingiberales; family Musaceae; genus Musa; species Musa acuminata. The sequence goes on from NC_088349.1 coordinate 20,656,137, forward strand.
GTGGTACCACCAGTATGGGCGGTTGTACCACATCTGGCAGGGTGCCAAGCAGTGGTACCGCCAGTCTGGGCAGTGGTACCACCCAGCACTACACCCCAGGCGGTGGTACCGCTAGACCTGGGTAGTGCTACCGCCTATGCCTAGGGAACCCAGGATGGGAAAGTTTTAGGCTCCAAGTTTGAATCAACTTGAAGCCTATAAATGCCCCTCTCATCCCTAGGTAAAACACACAAGCATAGAGAGTTTGAAAGTAGAAAAACGCTGTTGTAATATCTTGTGAGAATCCTCCTCTTTGAGTCTAAGTGTTTGATTAGTTTGAGAGGAGTGAGTGCTTGTAAGGGTTGTCTCCTAAACCCAGTAAAAGGAGAAGTAGGGTGTAAGAAGGAGGTTGATCTTCGCCTAGTAAAGGAAGATCGTTAGTGGATGCCGGTGTTCTCGACAGAAGAGGAATCAGAGGAGTGAATGTAGGTCACGATTGACCGAACCTCTATAAACTTTTGTCTCCTCTGGTTTGGATTTTATTCTTGCCATTTAGATACTTCAAACTACTTAGATAGTCACTACACTTCCTTACGCTTCCATGTTATTAACTTTCCGAAATCGATTTTCAACATAAACGACTTTTATCGTATGAAGGTATTTTGAACCAACGTAGTTTTTACCACTGTACTAATTCCCCCCCTCCTCTTAGTGCCGACCCTGATCCTAACAATTGGTATCAGAGCCACGGTTTTCTAATTTGGTTTAATACCTAAATAGAAATGGCTCTTTTCGGCTTTCGAGAGGGTCACTCTCTCATTCGTCCTTCCTTTTTCAATGGGATGTACTACACTTATTGAAAAACTCGAATGAGAGTTTTCTTGTTTTCTTTGTATTTAAATTTATGGAACATTATTGAATCCGGTTTTTAAAGGTCTTCTCTTCCAATGAAAAGACTGGAATGATTTGGAGAAGAAGACTTTTTCTTTAACTGCGAAGGCTATGAATGCCTTATTTTGCACTTTAGACAAAAACAAGTTTAATCGGGTTTCTATGTGCGAAATGGCTTTCGACATTTGGCATGTTCTTAAAACAACTCACGAAGGCACAAATATATTAAAAGATTCAAAAATTAACTTTTTAATGCATGATTTTGAACTGTTTCACATGAAACCAAGTGAAACCATTGGATACATATACACCTATTTTACGGATGTCATCAATGGTTTAAAAGCTCTTGGTAAAAGCTTTTCAAATTTTAAACTCGTTAATAAGATTTTGCGCTTACTTTCTAAAACTTGGGATTCAAAAGTAATTGCTATCTAAGAATAAAAAATTTTAAATTTTTTTTTATCAAAGAACTAATAGGGTCTTTGATGACCTATGAAATGATGTGTAATGTACGTGAAGAACTTGACAACCACCTTCCAAAGAACAGGAAGGATTTCAGACCAAGAACAATTGAAGACCACTCGAGCATAAGCTCAAGTGATGGTGAACTTGAACTACAAATGAAATTTAAAAAGTTCATGAAATAAAAATTTAAAAATAAAAATAACGGAACTACTTGCTTTGAACATAAGAAGAACATAAATTGGGACGAATTAAGCTCCTTTGACGATGAAGAGAAAATCAACAAAAGCGAGACGACAAACTACACCTTAACGACTTTCGATAAGGAGGTAATCAAAACCCCCTTAATTTATTTCGAAATTATATAATGCTTTTCATGATGCAATTTTTTTATTTAGTTTAATAAAATTAAATATTCTTAAAAATTACATGTTTAATAAAAAACTTGCAAAAACCATGATCATACTAGTAATTTCAAAAATGATAATAAAAATTACATGTTTAATAAAAAAATAATTTTGTTTAAAAATGCCTTATGAAATCATGCTATATGTGGTTAAGAAGTAATAATGCGTATCATGTTATTTTCTATTATTATTTCTCGATTTTGATTAAATGAAATCATGTTTGATTTGAAGTAATGCATAATGATAGAATGAAAATATTAAATGTTTTGATACCATGATTGACAATTTTATGCATGAGATTTTAAAGTTATACATGATGAATTTTATGATTTATTGGTCTTGATGGTTTTTATGACAAAATTCATTTTGAGATCCTAAATGTTGATGCATGTTTTTATTTGTCATAAAAGAAAAGAATACACATGTATGAAATAAATCACATGAATTAAAACAACTAAAAAGTGAAAAGGTTTCTCCTTGAAAAATTTATTTTTTCGACTTTATCGATTTTTCCAAAGAGGAGATTAATGAATCTATTTATATCATGTTTATGAATCTCTTGAACCATGAAATTGATTTTGATGGTTTGAATTTAATGGGTTTTATCAAAATCATGATCTTGATTTCTCGAGATTTATTACATGAAATCTTTTATATGAATCAAGATTTTTTATGATCTCCTAAGAATTCTTTACGTTATTTATTGAAGAGGAGATGTGTCAAAATGAAATATGACTTTTGGTTTTCACATGATCTCATCTTTCATGACATGATTTTCTGTCTTTGTATAACTCCTTGTATTCATCACCCAATTAATTTCTCTTGATGAGATGAAATGAATGAGATGATATAAAATTATACATGAAATACTCTTGATATTATTTTGATGCATGCAAATGTGAAGTTATGATCATGCATGGTAGGATGCAATTTAACAAATTAATACCATCATGATATGAAACACTTATGATTTGCAATGATACATGCAATACTTGTGCTTTTTAATTATGATGTGATGTATTGCATATGATGTGAATCATGATTTAAAATACTATGAATTGATGCTAAAATGATGTATTATAAATGTTGATTTAATGTTTTGTATCATGAATGCTCTAAATGATGAATGTTTGGTATCATGATCAAAATATTGATAAATACTTAAAAATTTTAATGTTTTAGTATCATGTATGATATGCTCATAATGATGATTGATTTTTCGGTATCATGCATGAAAAATGAAATGTAATGTTATTGAATTTGTGCATGTTGTAAATTGACACTATAATGATGCACAAATAAGAATAATTACTTACCTCTATCATGATTTAGAAATTGACGTAGAGGGTCTTCCCTTCTTTTTGACAATGACAAAGGGGGAGCAAAACATACTAGAAAGCAAATTTGCTAGATCTCAAAATTCAAGAAGAAAGCAAAAATTGCACTTCTCAAAAGAGAAGAAATTGCTATCTTGAACATCACCAAGAATTGCTTGCTTGAAATCTCAAGAAGAGGTAAAAAATACTAACTTGCACATCTAGCAAAACTTGACAAATTTATATATTTCAAGAAGCAAGAGTTGCTTTCTTTAACATCTCAAAACTACTAGTTTGCATATTATAAAATTTGCTAGCTTGATGTTGTAGAACTTGCTACCTTACTATCTTGCATATTTATGATGATAGCAAAATTGCATGATGATAAAACTAGAGATTTTTGATGCAATGATTTGAATTTATTTTTAAACAAATGAGAATTGTGCTTCTACTTTTTGTTGATGACAAAGGGGGAGATGTATGTTGATGACATACATGATTTAATCATAACATGTTTGCTTTGAATTTTTAATCCAAGAGTTTCTATCAATAAGGCATATTGATAGGGGGAGTTTATTTAAACTCCGGGGGGTTGAGGTTAACTCCATCGTCGATTGGTCGTCATCATCAAAAAGGGAAAGATTATTGAATCTCATATTTTGATGATGAAACCAATTGATAAATGTTTATGTTTTAATCTCCATTTTAAGTGACGCAGGATGCTTTTATCAGGATGAGATAATTAAAGCAAGAAAAATCATGTTAGGTCGGAGGAACATGTCAAAAGATTGGACGTGAGGCCGGTGGATCAGTCAATGTATCGACAGAAGGCTTCGGGCCATGGATTCGGGCATCGGGCCAAGAAGAGTGGACATTGCGCCAAGGATATTGGAGTTGAGAAGTCAACTGGCCGATTGGGCAATAGGCCGTAGGAGAGGACAATGCGTCAAAGAATCGGACGAAGCATCGAGGGACCAATGACATGCCGGACAACATGATTATTGCTTAGAATTAATTGTCTAGATCAAAGTGTGTTTTACATGTGCATGATTAACTATGATAGCAAGGCATGAAGCAAAATGAAGTCCCGGAGTCAAGGACGCGATATCGTTGGAAGTTCGAGAGTTCATCGGAAGTTCGGATGTTCATCGAAAGTTCTAGAGGAACCAGCCAAGAAGTCTCAGAGCATGCCAGAGAAGCTTGTCAAAACTCACCAAGAGGATCGTCGCAAGTCCAGGAGTTTATCGGGAGTCTGCCGGAACATTGCCGAGAGATCGTCGGAAGTTCGCCGGAAGCTCGTCGGAAGAATAGACTTACGGACTTAGTTTAGCTTAGAATAGGTCTTACGAATCGTAGTTAGCACGTAATTGGGCTTGGATTGGGCCAACCCAATTACGGGCTAGTTAGGCCCATGTAAGAACTGTGTTGGGCCTAATAAGAAGCTCAAACAGTGCCCCAAGAAGTCTCACTATCATGGCACAGTCTTCGAGACTATATTAGGCGGTGGTACTGCTAGTCTGGGCGATTGTACCACCCCTGGCAGGGTGCCAAGCGGTGGTACCACCAGTCTGGGCAGTGGTACCGCCCAGCACTGCAACCTAGGCGGTGGTACCGCTAGACCTAGGCGGTGCTACTGCCTGTACCCGGGGAACCCGAGATGGAAAAGTTTTAGGCTCCAAGTTTGAATCAACTTGAAGCCTATAAATACCTCTCTCATCCCTGGGTAAAACACACAAGCATAGAGAGTTTGAAAGTAGAAAAACGCTATTGTAATATCTTGTGAGAATCCTCCTTTTTGAGTCTAAGTGTTAGATTAGTTTAAGAGGAGTGAGTACTTGTAAGGGTTGTCTCCTAAACCCAGTAAAAGGAGAAGTGGGGTGTAAGAAAGAGGTTGATCTTTGCCTAGTAATGGAAGATCGTTAGTGGATGCCGGTGGCCTCGATGGAAGAGGAATCAGAGGAGTGGATGTAGGTCACGATTGACCGAACCACTATAAACTTTCATCTTCTCTAGTGTGGATTTTATTCTTGCCATTTACATACTGCAAACTACTTAGATAGTCACTACGCTTCCTTATGCTTCCATGTTATTAACTTTCCGAAATCGATTTTCAATGTAAACAACTTTTATCGTACAAAGATTTTTTGAACCGACGTAGTTTTTACCGCTGCACTAATTCACCCCCCTATTAGTGCCAACCATGATCCTAACATGTATAATGATCTTTCCAAGCAAATCTCTAGCAAATACTCAGCCATATCAGTATCCACATCTCCAGAAGGATGAAATAGAAAGGATTGTAAAAGAGATGCTCAAAACATGAGTTATTCGGCCAAGTTGCAGCCCCTACTCTTCACCGGTGCTCCTCGTTCGAAAGAAGGATGGAACATGCCGATTGTGTGTGGATTACTGAGCTCTCAATGGCATAATAGTCAAGGATAAATACCCTTTTCCAGTAGTAGATGAATTGCTAGATGAAAGGAAGCATAAATCTTCACAAAACTGGACTTTCGATCTGGGTATTATCAAATACGAGTGTGCGAAGAAGACGTACCGAAAACTACCTTTCAAACACACAACGACCACTATGAATTTTTGCTTTCTTCAACAAAAGGTAGAATATCTTGGGCATATCATATCATAGGAAGGTGTGATGGTGGACCCCTCTAAAATAGAAGCAATGTAGAACTGGCCAACCTCGAGGAACATAAAATTGCTACGTGACTTTCTCGGTTTAACAAGCTACAACAGCAAGTTCATGAAAAACTATGGAAAGATCAATGCACCACTCACTTCTCTAATGAAAACTAATACCTTCCAATGGTTAGACAAAGCCTCCGCTGCCTTCGACAAACTTAAGGCAGCCATGACGATGATGCTAATGCTAGCGCTACTAGATTTCAGCCGACCCTTCATCATTGAGACCGATACATCTGGAGTCAGAATTGGAGATGTTCTCATGCAAGATGGTCGACCACTCACATACACTAGCAAGGCATTGTCTCCCTCCCATTAAAACATGCCAACATATGATAAGAAGAAGCTTGCCATTGTGCACGCACCAACGAGGTGGAGATCGTACTTGATCGGGCGATGCTTTCAAATCAAGATCGACCATAAAAGCTTAAAATATTTCTTGGAGCAGAAGATATCTTCCCCCGAGCAGCAAAAATGGGTAACAAAGCTTCTTGGATATGATTATGAAATAACTTACAAAAAGGGGAAAGAGAATGTTGTTGCAGATGTGCTTTCACGGTTACCTAAGCAAGCTGAATTTTTGGTCATTTCACTTTCGATTAGTGACTTCCTTAAGGATATTACGAGGGAATGGCAGGAAGATCTAGAGACCAGTAAGATCATAAAAAAATTGGAGGAAGCACTAAGCTCCGTGGCTTATTACAATTGGGACTCAAAAGAATTACGCTATAAGGGACGCATTGTGCTTGTAACAAATTCTACTTGCATCTTCACGAGCAGATTTTGGACAAAGTTATTCCATATGTAAGGTACTAAATTGAAAAGGCATATCATCCACAAACCGATGGCCAGACAGAAGTTGTAAACAGGTGCTTAGAGACAGCCTAAAGCCACCCACCAAATATGACTACCCAAGGAGAACTCCAGACCTAGCCAAGTGCCATTATTGATCGACGGATCGTGACTCGACAACGACGACCCACTATTGAAGTGCTAATACAATGGGTGAACTTACCAATAGAAGATGCCACTTGGGAGAATTATGATGAGTTGAAGATCAAATTCTCAGAATTCATGAATCATCAGCCTCGAGGACAAGGCTGATTTGAAGAGGGTAGGTCTGTTAGGACTCTAGCTTAGAGAGTCCTAATAGAGAAGGACATTTATGTAAAACCTACCTAAGCCGACCCCTATTAAATAGGTGAAGAGGCCGGCTAGGGTTAGGAGGTTGTTTCTTAGAGAAGAATTAGGAGTTGTAAAAGAATAGGAGTCTTAAGTAGGAGTCCTACTAGGAGTTAGTTAGAAGTAGGAGTCTTGGGTAGGAGTCCAATTAGGAGTTAGGGTTTAGAAGCCCTATAAATAGCCATGTATTTCTCCTCTTTTAATAAGCAATAGATGAATCTTTTCTGTAGCCTTTGAGTAGCAACTTAGAGGGAGGAACCCCTATAGAGTTCCAAGGAGGCCGATCCCCTAAAGAGATCAACCGCAAGTTTAGAATCTGCAAGGGTTCTACCAATTTTATGTGAATACCCCTCTCTATTAGGATTCTCCTAGCTAGAGTCCTAACAGACCCGCCCTCTTCAAATTAGACTTGTTCTTAAGGCTGAGATTCCATGAACTCTAGGAATTTGATCTTCAAGCTGTCATAGTTCTCCTAAGTAGCGCCTTCTGCTGGTAAGTTTACCTACTATATTAGTGCTTCAGTAGTGGGTCGTCCTCATCGAGTCACGATCCATCGATCAATCATGGCACTCGACTGGGTCTGGAGCTCTCCTCGGGTAGTCATATTTAGTGGATGGCTTTAGGCTATCTCCAAGCACCTATTCACTACTTCCATCTAGCCATCGATTTTTGGGAGATACACTTATACTCCTTTTCAATTTAGTACTCTGTATCTAGAATAACTCTATCTAAAATATGCTCGTGAAGATACAAGTATAATTTGGCACAAGCACAATGTGTCCTTTATAGCACAATTCTTTTGAGTCTCAACTATAATGAGCCACGGAGATCGATACTTCCCCCAATTTTTTTATGATCTTACTGGCCTCTGGATCTTCCTGCCATTTCGTCTTAATATCCTCAAGGAAGTCACTGGTTGAAAGTGAAATGACTAAAAATTCAGCTTGCTCGGGTAGCCGCGAAAGCGTATCTGCAACAACATTCTCTTTCCCCTTTTTGTAAGTTATTTCATAATCAAATTCAAAAAGCTTTGTTATCCATTTTTGCCACTTGAGAGAAGATATCTTATGCTCCAAGAAATATTTTAGGCTTTTATGGTCGGCCTTGATTTGAAAGCGTTGCCCGATCAAGTACGGTCTCCACTTGGCCATCGCATGCACAATCGCGAGCATCTCCTTATCGTAAATAGTCATCTTAAGATGGGAAGAAGATAATGCCTTACTGGTATAAGTGAGGGGGCAGCCAACTTGCATTAGTACAGCACCAATTTCGACTCCGGAGGCATCAGCTTCAATAACAAAAGTCTTGTCGAAGTCTGGCACTATCGTCATTGTGGCTTTAAGTTCATCGAAGGTAGTGGTGGCTTTGTCTGACCATTGAAAAGCATCTTTTTTTAGCAAGGAAATAAGTGATGCATTAATCTTTCCATAGTTTTTCACGAACTTATGGTAGTAGCCTGTTAAACCCAAAAAGCCATGTAGCAATTTTATGTTCCTCGAGGTCGGCTAGTTCTGCATTGCTCCGATTTTGGAAGAGTCCACTACCACACCTTCCTTGGATATGATATGCCCAAGATATTTCACATTCTGTTCAAGAAAGCAAAAATTCATAGTGGTCGTTGTATATTCAAAAGGTGATTTTCGGTATGTCTTCTTCGCACACTCATATTTGATGATATCCGGATCAAAGGTCCAGCTTTGTGAAGATTTGTGCTCCCTTTCATCTAACAATTCATCTACTATTGGAATAGGGTATTTTTCCTTGACGGTTATACTATTGAGAGCTCGGTAATCAACACACAATCGTCATGTTCCGTCCTTCTTTCGTACGAGGAGCACCGGTGAAGAGTAGGGGCTGCAACTTGGCCGAATAACTCCTGTTTCAAGTATCTCTTTTATAATCCTTTCTATTTTATCATTCTAGAGATATGGATACTAATATGGCTAAGTATTTTCTGGGAATTTGCCGGGAAGAATCGTTATACAATGATCATGCCGACGGGTAAGAGGTAGATTGTACAGTTCGTCAAATATATCTGAAAATTCAGCAAGCAAAGGAAGTAGATTTGGATCTTCAAATTCTATTGGTTCTCCCTTAGTTTACTAGTCAAGTTATACCAAAAAGCTGTGACATGCTTTATGCAAAACCTTCTCTATTTTTTGTGAGCAAATCATTGTTATGTCGCCCTATCGTTTCCCATGCAGTATCACCTGTTTCTCCTTACTATAAAATTTCATAATTAGTTTCATAAAATTTTAAGAAATATCACCTAATGTTATCAACCATTTAATTCTAAGCATGGCCTCATGATCATCAAGAGGGAGGAGGAAGAAATATGCAATTATCTCTTGGTCCTGCAGCAATAGTTTCACCCGTGGGCATCTTTGGTCGCACTTTAGGGTTCTACCGTCGGCGACCTTTACATCGGACTTGCTGCAACCTTCAATATGGAGTGCCATCCAAGCTGTAACCTTACTATTTAGGAAGTTATTAGTGCTACCTGTGTCGATGAGAATAGTGATTGGTTGTTGTTTGAGAAGGCCTCCAACTTTCATCATTTGCGGGTTTGAGTAGCCAACTAGTGTGTGTACCGTAACGTCGGTTGGTTGTGGCTCGTCTTATGCATCTTTTTCTTCATATTCAAGGCTCTCTTCTGAATCTTCAATGACCTCTTCTTCTACTAGTTCAATCATAAGAAGTCTTCCTTTACTATAACAATGCTCATGGCTCCACGGCTTATCGCAGTGCCAACATAACCCCTTCGTAAATTGCTCCCAAAGCTCTTCTCTTGTCAATCTTTTTAATGCAGGGACTCGGTTGATAGTAGGGGGGGCCAAGGGCTTCAATATTGTTGGTCGGGGAGTGACCCTAGTCCTCCAGGCTTCATGGTTCCATCGCTCCTTTTGAAGTCATGCGAAAGAGATGGCTGCCATAAGTGTGTACAATTGTCGTGCTTTAACTTCTCCCTAGATCTTTAGCTTCAAGCCCTCAATGAAGATCCCCAATAGCTATTTTTGAGACCAATCATGAGTTTGATGAGATAACTCTTCAAACCTGGTTTGGTACTCTTGAATGGTGGAGGTTTGTCGGATCTTTACTAGTTGTCTGTCAATGTTCTAGTAATCGGTTAGTCCGAAGCGGATCAGCAGTCCTTTTTTGAATTGTCGCTATGAGAGGATTCCATGAGTATGTTCAAACTAGTAAAACTACTATATGGCATCTCCTTCAAGATGCATAGCCACAATTTCCACCATAGATGCATCCGCGGTTTTATGGTACCAAAAATATCGCTCCACGCACGAGATCCAACCAATCAGGTCTCCTTCTTCCCATCTAGGGAAGTCCACCCTCATATGTGGATAGTTAGGATCGATCATAAAATCTCCTCTCTCTTGGAAGTCATCTCTTCGAGCTTGGTGCGATTGGTTAGAGCTCTCCCCTTGATGTGATTTCTTCGGGCTTGGTGGTCGGCCCAAATTGAGTTTGGTAAAGAGAGTCTGAATCTTATCTTCCATTCACGCCTCGAAGGCTTCGAATTTAGCATTGATTACCTCCATATATACCATAGTATATGCCTCTAAATCTATGATGTTAAGATCTCTCTTTTGTTGTTGGGTTAAGGTCATGTATAGGTTGAGAGAAGTGATGGTCGTAAGGGTTGGTGGATTGGTGGATGTAGGCTACGGTATAAGCTTATTTTGTAGCTGTTTTGGGTGCAGTTTGAGAGCGTGGTTTGGTGGAATCTTAAGGCTGTGGATGAAAGTTTTAGATCTATGATACATGGCAATAAAGGTTTGATAGAAATCAATGGAAGTTGCTGCAGGTATGTGTTATCTTGTAAGAGCAGAATTGTCGTCGAAGAAATAACGGTTTCTCGATGAAATTTTCACCAAAAACATGAGAAATTTAAGAAGGGAATTGACAGAAAAATCTCAGTTTATATGAAAGCAAGTATGTACAATTTAATCAAGAAAATTTTGATAGTATAACAGTAAGGAAATTGGTGCAAGTTACGATAGCAGAATTCTCATAAAAAAATTTCAACAATTTGCGATGAAAATTTGCAGCAACACAAAATCATTTTTATAGATGAATTCCTTAATAGATTAATCTTAGATAGAAGCCAATTTGATTTATAAAGTATGTCAGAAATTTCATTCAAAAAAGATAGCGAATAGATGGGTTAAGGCAACAATATGTGGCTGAAATTTTCTGCAGCACAAATTTTCAAGTGTAGTAGATTGGACATAAAAGATTAGTAGTTTATATTAAGAATTTTTTGATAAAACTAAAGAAAAATCTACGTTAGGAAGTGTCAAAGCTATCATAAAAATTTTATAGAGATTTGGATAGAAAAAACATAGTAGCAAGATCAAACAAATTGTGCTAAGCGGTTGGAATTTTATAGTGCAGATTTTCAAGTATAGTAGCTTAGACGTAAAAGATCAATGATTTATATTAAGAATTTTTTGACAAAACCAAAGGAAAATCTGCTATTAGGAAGTGTCAAAGCTGTTATGAAAATTTTGTAGAGATTTGGATCGAAAAATCAAAGTAGCAAGATCAAACAAACTGTGCTATACGGTTGGAATTCTGCAATGTATCTTTTGTCGTAGAGATAAAAACTTTACGACAAAAAGTTTATGTAGCAATATAGGAACAATTTTTTTTTTAGATTTTTGAATAAGGATAACTAAATTATGGCAGCAACAAGGTAGGAAACCAGAACATGTTGTAATTCATGGGGAGATCAAAGGATGATCCGCGGTGGTGGAGATGATGGTGGAATTTGGCGACGATCTTTTAAGCAATTGTGGGAATTGCTTTGGGCGGCTGTGAGGGCTGATGGATGGTTGTGGAAGGGTAGTAAGATGCTAGGAATGCTGCTCTTATACAAGGTGTTAGAACCTTTGTAGATTATAAACTTGGGGTTGATCTCTTTAGGGCCTCCTTGGAACTCCATAGGGGTTTCTTCCTCCAAATTACTGCTCAAAGGCTACAGAAAAGATTCATCTATTGCATATCAAAAGAGGAGGAATATATGACTATTTATCGGGCTTCTAAACCCTAACTCCTAATATGACTCCTATCAAGACTCCTATTCCTTTACAACACCCAATTCTTCTCTAAGAAACAACCTCCTAACCCTAGCCGGCCTTTTTATATCTTTAAAAGGAGTTGGCTTAGGTAGGTTTTATATGAATGTGCCTCTCTATTAGGACTCTCCTAGCTAGAGTCCTAACAATAAGCTAAATTTTCAGCCATCTCCCTTCCTACCACCGGCTTACTCGAGGACATTAGGGAAGAATGGAAGAAGGATTCAGAGATCAGCAACATTATAAAAAAATTGGAGGATCCAAGTGCAATAGCCCACTACACTTGGGATTCTAGGGATCTATGCTACAAAGCTCGCATTATGCTTATACCCGACTCCCCTTGCATCAAAATCATCCTGCATGAAATGTACTCCACACCTTCAGCAGGGCATTTCGGATTCCTGAGAACCTACAAAACAGTGAAACAAATTTTTTATTGGAGAGGGATGAAAAAAATTATTTCTGAATATGTGGCATAATGTCATGTATGTTAACAGCACAAGGGTAAAAAAGTGGTAACTCCATGGAAGCTACAACCACTACCCATATTGGACTCGGTGTGGACTGACATCTCCATGGACTTCATCGAAGGGCTGCCACCTTGCAAAGGTAAAAGCACAATTCTTGTAGTGGTTGATCGACTTACAAAATATGCTTATTTTTATGCTATGTGAAATCCCTACACTTCTGCTAGCATTGCCCAGATTTTCATCGAAAATATTGTTAAACTGCATGGGATGCCAAAGTCCATTGTAAGTGATCATGATAGAATATTCACTAGTAAATTTTGGACCGAGTTATTTTAGTTATAGGGCACCAAACTCAAGATTAGCATAGCATATCATCCACAAACGGACGGCCAAACAAAGGTGGTGAACAGGTGTTTAGAGACATACCTTCGGTGTTTCGCTAGTGACCTACCAAAGGAGTGGGCGAAATGGCTTCCTTGGGCCGAATGATAGTATAATATTATATATCATTCATCTACAAAATGTGTCTCTTATGAAGCACTGTATGATCGGCTGGCCCTTGTGATTCCAAAGTATGTAATTGGCTCGGCCAAGGTAGATCAGGTTGACCAAGAATTGATTGATAGGGACAAACTCCTACAACTGCTAAAGGATAATCTCTCTGCTGCTCAAGCTAGAATGAAGCAGCAAGCCGACACACGACAAAGCGAAAGAGAATTTTCAGTAGGAGATTGGGTTTATCTTCACCTACAGCCATACAAACAACTCTCCATCAATACACGAGCCTCCATGAAGCTATCCCCACATTTTTATGGGCCCTATCAGATCACAAAGTGTATTGGAGCCATGGCATACAAACTTAAATTGCCTGAGGATGCCAAATTCACACTGTCTTCCACATGTCATGCTTGAAGCCCAAGTTGGGAGAACACGAGTCACCCCAGATCCAACTGCCCAACACCACTGATGATAGAGATATTCAAGCCCAACCACAAGCCATCCTCGACCGGAGAATCGTGAAGCGTCGCCGACATCCCTCTACTGAAGTACTAGTGCATTGGAATAATTTATCACTTAAAGATGTCATATAGGAATCACATGAGGAGCTGAAGACCCAGTTCCCTGAGTTCATGGAACCTCAGCCTTGAGGACAAGGCTGATTTGGAGAGGGCAAACTTGATAGGACCTTAGTAGGGTTGGGTCCTACTCAACTAAGAAGTAGCTAATAAAACCCTGTGAAATTGTAATAAACCCTACCTAGCCACCTTTATCCTACAAAGAAGAATGGCTAGGGTTTATATTTGGGCCTTTGGGCTTCCTAGCTGTCACACCCCCTAAATTTAATTCTCATTCAAGAGATGTGAACCTAACTCAAAATTGATAATATTATAATTCAATAAACAATCCAGGATCCAATCATACATTTGAGGCCACTAATAAAACACTCAAGTCAAAATTCACTTATATAATCCACAATTCATAAAACTTGTGCAGTTTATAATCATACCATCGTATCACTTAATGATTCACAAAATCCAAAGCCAACTTAACTAAACCATAACCACATCATAAATCCAAAAGCGCGACAATCTATACAATCATAGAACCAACATATACCACAAGTTTATATCATTACACAACTTAAACTTAACATTCCCAAAATCCCGACATGAGAGGTACTTTCCAAATATTTACAAGATACATCGATCTAGATTTGTCATTGATATTTCATTACATACAAAAGGAACATATACAATATTAACCTATCAAGTATGAAATATTTGCTCCAAAATCTTCTAACTTTCCATTGCCTCAACCCAATTTACACATTTTAGTAAGCGATAAGCTATCTTGAAAATTTTATATAGCAATGAGGTGAGCATATAAAGCTCAACAAGTGACTAATATATCCATAGTAAAGAGGATAGTTTTCAAACAAATAAGGTATCAAAAATATCAAAAATACTAAGCAGAGATACAATATGAAAACATAGGCATGTTTTGTTTGAATGTAGAATTACGATGTCGTTTCGTTCGAAGCATGTTTTGTTTATATAATCGAGGAAAGGTAACTGGAGCATATCATTAGCATAAGGAGCATATCTATGGCATATGGTATATTTCAAGGCATAACAAAGACATATAAACATTTTGGAAACATATCAAAGAACAAAACATGAATAGAAGCTCAAATGTCACATGACGTTGCATTCATTTCATTCTTATCCAAAGCATGCATAGAAACATAGCCAAAGCCTTGGATATCATGTCAAACACAAAGAAGGTGAAGTGAGATCATAACATAATATGGTCCATCCATTTTTGAATGACCACCAAACACAAGTCTCCCATGTCTGGGAGCTCTATCCACCCACGTCTGAGTTAAGTCATAGGGGGCCGACAAAGCATCGTGAGCTCTAAGTATAACTCCCTTTACCATTTTTGGTAAATGTTCATATTTATCTCACAAACACTGGAGTACAAAAGGATAGTGAATAATAAAATTGGGACATATCGGAAATACATGCAGAAACAATGAAATGCATGTGCCTATACAAAACATTACGATACAAACTTGAACTTTACATAATAAATGCAGGTATACAAATAATTGAAGGACAAAAATATACAGGAATTTAAGGCAATAATATAAAGCTCAACTTAAGTAAGGGTTTTTGCTGAAATTGATTTCTAAAAAGAAGAAACAAGAGGAGGCAAAATCGACCAAAGCTTGTTTCTGGTAGAATTTAAGAGGAAGATTGCATAAATTATTTAGATAACCTATTATGCTCGAATTTATATAAAATGATGTCATTCGAAATATGTGTTAATATATTTTCACATAAATCAAGTTTTGCTTGAATTGGAGTTTATAATAGGGAGTTACAAATAATTTCGTAGTGAAAGGTCTAAAAATGTCAGCTCTATTTTACTGAATCCATAGGGTCGACAAAAACAGATTTTTTCAGTTTGCATTTGTATTCTAAAAATTTCAAATTAGATAAGAACTGAAAGATGTTTGAGTCTATCTTTTAATAAATCATATTTTGTATGAATCTGAGTTCCCAATAGGAAGTTATAAGTAGTTAAGCAACAAGAGGTTAGAAATTACAGTCACTATTTTGTAGAATCTGTAGGATTAATTGAAATAGAATCTAAGTAGGCATTTTAACTCCAAATTATTCATTCTCAATATCAAAAAAAGATCTTTAAGTCTAATTTCAAATGAATTAGACTTTACGTAAATCAGAGATTAGTGCTAAAAGTTAGGTTCGAAATAGTGCATAGAGGTCAGATTACCAAAAAATTACAGATTCATGGTTTTGTATCAAAACGAAAGAAAGGTTTGGTGCTAAGCTAAAATCTTTTAAATTATATAGAATTAAAATAAAAACATAGATTAGGATTACTGTGGGATGGAGTTAGAATACTTGCCTTAGAAGAGTTTGATTCTCAAATGTGGGAAGTTGATGCAAAACCTCAAGCAAAGCTTCCTCTTTCTCTTCTTCTTCATCTTCTTCTTCTTATTCTTCTTCCCTCCTCTTCTCAAACTAACGTTGGTTGCAGAAACTTAAGTTTTCTTTCTTTAATCTCTCATCTAATTACTCTAATTATTTGGGTTTGGCTAATACAAGGGTTGCAAGGTGTCATGCATGCATGAAAGGGGCCAGGTGTCATCTTTAGAGCAAACATAAGTGGCACCAACCTTAAGTTAGCTAGTGACACATGTCCACTATATTTTTTTTCTTTAACTTAGATCTGACTCTTTCATAAATCATATTAAACTTCTAATATTTACTCTTAGGTCCATAGCCATAAACTTTTAATATAATATTATTTAATATAAAATAATTATTAAATAATCCTCATATTTACAAACATGCATTTACTAAATTTTTAAAAATGGGGGATGTTACACTACCCGCCACCCCCTTTTATTGGGTTGGTTGGTTAGGGTTAAGGGCAAAAGGGGTAACTCACTTAGGAAGCAAGCCCTAGGGCTAGGGTTTGGAGCCTTATATAAGTATGTAGCTTCTATCTCTTTGGGAATAAGATCTATCTACAATTGAAGTCATTTTGCCGACTTCTAGGAGGGTGGAACCCCTATAGCGTTCCAAGAAGTGATCTCCCTAAAAGATCAATCTACATAGAATTCCTCTAGGTTCTATCATTCACCTAATCTTATCCTAGGCCAGCCAACAAGAAGACTCAAGGATTAAGTATAAAAAAAATTCATCAGCTCATGCTGAAGGGGGATTCTCTATACACTAACTTAGTCATATAGTTTACACTACTACCTTCTCCCCTTCACTGGTTTATGCATCGGAGGGGCCGCACCGGGTAACCCCCAACATCAGCCTATCATGCAGGATTGCCGGTCGCCCGAGGACACCAGGACGACCTAGCCCTAGGGAGGAACCTTGCAATTAGGAAGATCCTAGTTCGCCTACCCGACCATCCCGAATCGGGTCCTCACCAACAGAACGGCTTCTGACCAAGTAGCCTATGCGGTCTCACCTCACCAAGCCTCTCACGTCATCCAGGAAGAGGCACCTGGATGAGCCTGCACCTTCGGTAGTGGACCAATTGTGCCGACTCATCAATCGACGGTACTCATGAGACCATCATTCTATTGCTAGAAGGAGAGTCGAACATCGCAAGCGCACCCTTCTGCTGCTCTTCCTAGTGAACGTTCCAGACAAGGAGGGCCCCTCCTCCCTTTCCCAAAGGATAGAGGCAAGCCCCACACTTACCTTGTTAGAAGCGCCCCTCAACCTCGGCATCAGGGGGCTAGGCATTTGTGGCTTCGCACTCCTACTGCACCCTTGGCAACACCGCCCCCTGACCAATTTTAGCCAACGATCCGCCTTCCCCGCTTGTAAGAGAGCTAGAGCTAGACCCTCAATGACTCCTCAAGGAATGCTCTGACGATAATCAAGACTTAGGGGCCCCTGCCCCATAAAGTAGTAAGGTGAAGCGAGGGAAAAGGATTCCAAACATCCACAACCCCCGAATAAGAATTATTCCAAAGGCAAACAGTACATTCAGAAGAGGTTTTCATTAAATTATACAAAATAAGTTACAAAAGCTAATGTCATCCCGAAGGGGAGGCCATAGAACGGGATTCAACAAAAACAAAAAGGTGGGTCTCCAAGATCTAACTGCATCAGGCCGGAGGAGATAATGGTGATCATCGAATGGAACCTCCATGGGAGCAGGCACTTCAACGTTCGAGGGAAGCTCCGCATAAGGATCCTCATTGACCTTGATTTTGGGGTACCTCACCTTGAAGCAACCAATGGCGATCTAGTACCCAAACTCGTATATAGCCTAGCTGGAGCTCTAGAGGCTGCATTGGAACCCCTCAGATTCCTTGTTGGAGGCCACAACCCTCCTCTCTCACTTAAAGGCTTGGTTCTTCTCCTCCTCCCAAGCCCCTTTCGCCTCCTCAACTGCCAAATGGGCAACCACCAGCTCGTCAGAGGTGATCGACAACTGCTCCCTCAGCTACCTACCCTCCTCGATGGCCTCGCCTAGTTGCTGGTGAGTATCTCTCAATTCCTGGTGTAGGACTTTGACCTGCTTATCGGCCTCCACCATACTCTCTGTGGCATCATCTTTAGCGGCAACTGTCACATCTCGAGCCTCCTCTGCCCGTGCCTCGACTTCTTCAACATGGTGGATGGCCAGGCTTAGATCCAAGGAGAGTTCGGAGGTGTCAACTTTCGCCCTCCTATATGTCTCCGTGAGGTGTTGCTCCGTCGCCTTTGTTAGGATCGGAGCGGCACTAAGAGGGGGGGGTGAATTAGTGCAGGGGATTAAAACGTTGGTTTCGACAAATCTTTCGTACGATAAAAATCAGAATCGGAAGTGCTTAACTTGAAAGCGTATTCGCAAAGTTGTGCAGCAAATGTAATGAGGAAATAAAGCAAGTAAGAAGGTTTACAGTAATGTAAATAGCAGTAATGAAATGCAAACCAGAGATTACGCCATTTTTAAAGTGGTTCGGTCAAGTGACCTACGGATACTTGCGAGGCCCCTCTTCGATGAAGCTCCCACCTTCCACTAGCAAATCTCTTGAAAGGGAAGGGTGAATACCCCTCTTACAACTTTTTACAAGTGATTCACTCTCTTACAGATTTTTAGCAAGAAAGAAGGAGGTGAACACTAGTAAATTGAAAACAAGACTAGCTAAGACTTTTCTAAGGCCTTTCTCTCAAACAATTGCTGCTCAAAAAGTTGTGATCTCAACTGAGATTTGAGGGGTATTTATAGGCCTCAAGAGGATTCAAATTTGGGCTCCAAAATTTAAATTCTCTTTGGGTTCTCGATGCTAGCGGTGCCACCACCTGTCACTATCAGACATTGATAGTGCTGGGCGGTGCCACCGCCCAGCTCTCGGGTGTTGGGCGGTGCAATCGCCCAGTCTGGCGGTGCCACCGCCATACCCTTCGGTTCACTTGTTGGGCTTCAAATTTAGCCCAAACCAAGTCTAATTTTGGGCCCAGTTGGCCCCTAACCAGGATATAGGATTATCTCTTAATCCTAATCCTAATTACAAGTGAACTACATAACAAAACACATCCTAAGCAAGTTTTCAACCGCGAACGTCGAGTCTTGTTCCGGCGAGCTTTCCGACGAACTTCTTCCGACGGACTCCCAGCAAGCTCTCGAACTCGTGATGACTTTAACGAGTAGCCGAGCCTTCTCGGTGATCTCCGTGAACCTCCGACGATCTCTTCGGACTCTTAAACGTCCATCGAACTTGCCTCCGGTATTCTTGCTTTGTGTTTTCTGGTTATCGTAGTTACTCCTGCACACTTAACTCAATAATATGGATTAGATCAATTAACCCATCAATTGATTTTATCATCAAAATCCGAGATTCAACAGCCTTGACTTGAAGGCGGGTCTGAGTCAGCTGCGAGGATAACTCTACAACCCGGGCCTCAATCACGCTCCTCTTTTCTTTAGGTCACCCTAATTAGGAGAGCCAACTGATTAATGCCCCCACATCCTGTAGACGATCGACAAGTACCGTCATGTAGTGATGGTGCTGCTGGAGCAAGATGGTTAAAGAAAAAGACAAAAGAAAATAACATATATGCTCAAGGAAGGGGCCTTACCAGGACTTCATTGCGAGAACAAAGGTCAACCAATACCTCTGGCGGGCTATGGTATACCAAGCCAGCTAGGATGGGGCTGAGTGAACCCCGATAGTAGGTGGTGACTGGATCGGCCACCTCACACAGCTATTGGTCCTTAGTCATCCCCTCCCAATAGGTCATTAGGGGATGTTTGGAGCTGGGGCCATGCGGTCGGGCTTAGTAACAATAGACGAGTAGGAGGCAAAGAAGCTCTAGTTTGCCGAGGCATCAACAAACGGAGGTGGGGGGACGACCAATAGACCCTCGATGGCACCATTCACCCAAGGGACAAAGGGCTCCTCAGTCGCCCCCTCACATGATAATGTCGCTATAGGTGGACCCAAGGATGGGTCCGAAGAAGCTACACAAGGATCCTCCCCTACCGAAGACAATTGCAGGTTAGGACCTTCTTTAATAGATGGCTCCATATGTGGAGCCATAGCCCTGGGAGATGGAGCAATGTGGAGCTGGAGTGGCGATGCTAGCTACCTTCGGACAGCCTCTTCAGATGGCTCTTAGGCCTGCTAGTTACAAGTGCCCTGTAAGCCAATCACGTGAGTGATTGCACATGCGATATGCTGCATAATCTTTTTTGTTATTATTATTATGATAATTTTTCACTTTATATTATGTGATAAATATATATTGTGATGTCTTTGGGTTTGTGCAATGGTAATTGGATCATGATGAGATCATGATAGTAAGACCAATTCACCAATAAACATATATCACTAAATATTTTCGGTCATAGATTACTCGAGAGGGACATCGCGATAGCCAAACAGGCCAATGTGCTATATACCCACCCATCCATATGATAGAGGTTGCTGATCTCATAGCTACTTGTGTGGGGACACAAGGGATATAGTGCATGTGCTTATTAGAGAATGAGTTTACTAAATGATCCGCTTACGAAATGTTGGATGGTTAATGATACCTCATTATCAGACATTGATTCCGTGATTCCATTTGTGTATCTGGTCGTTAGACATGAGACACCAAGGATGCTTTATTTGAGTCCTTTATTTTTTGATAGTAGACTTATAGGTCTAGAAGTTCCAAATCTAGCACAGTTGGTAATCGGGAGTGATAGCTAACATTTCGAAGGCAATTAGGTGTCAATAGAGGATCATCCACTCTCGGGATCATGAGAGGAATATCTTGTATATTCTCACTTAGGCAAATCCTTGGTTAGGGTCAATCGAACCGTGATGAATCTGATAAGCATGAGATTCAAATTGAGAGAGAATGAATTCTCCGAGAGAATCCGATAAGAGTGAGAATCGAATAGATATCGTATGGGTTTGACAATGCCATGCCCGGTATATGATTTTTGGGATATTAGATAGATGAGAGGCTATAGATACATAGTAACTGAGGGCTAATAGATCTAATTGATTAGATCCCCCTATACCATCTAGGGACTATGGCGTAGTGGCCTAGTACATCTATAGTTGATGAGTTAAGTGAATTATTATGAGAATAATAATTCATTGAGTCAGAAGAAGTTTTGACAAGTGTAACTCATGACTAGCTTGGTATTAGGCATAGAGGGTCACACATATATGGTGGATGATGCGACGAATAGAGGATTGGATATGTGATATCCAATAAGCCCCAATTTTATTGGATCTATTAAGTGAAACCCAATAAGAGCTTAAGTGGATATTTGGATAGAGATCCAATTTCCATTAAGCTAGTGATAATTGGATGGAGATTTAGAATCCAATATGCTAGGGTAATTAGATGAAGATCCAATACCCAATAGGTTAGGATTTATTAGGGTTAAATTGAGATGGCTCTTTATAAATAGGAGAGGGACCAAAGGGTCATGGGCTAGACTTCTTTATTCACCTACCTCCTATCTTCTCCTCCCCTTTCTTCCCTTACCATTAGCCCTTACTTGGGGCATGAGAACAGTAAGAAGGGCCAACCCCTACTTGTTCTGCCATTGTGTGGTGGTGCACGAAGGTGAGGAAAGAACGTGCTGCGAGAGGAGGTGCGTTGCAGCTTCATCCATAGTGTGGATCACCGCTAGAGTGGAGATTACGAGATCTCCTTGTTGGGAAATCTGAGGTGATATCATATGCGCAGTAGAAGAATAGAAAATAAAATCCCAGAATTCCCGTAAAAAAATAAGGTTTCATTGTCATGTAAAGATTAGTGCACAAAAACCCATAAAATTGAAATACTACGAGTATAAGATGTTGAATCTTAGATTTTGACGATGAAACCAAATGATAGCGTTAATGATCTAATGTGCATTTAAGTGACGCAAGACTAGCTTCAATCATGGAGAGACAATTAAAGCAAGAAGGATCAATGTTAGGCTAGAGTGGAACATGTCAGAAGGTTTGACGTTGAGCTTGAGAATCGGTCGATGTGTCGGTAGAAGGCTTCAAGCTATGAGTTCGTGCATCGGGCCTAGAAGAGTAGACATTGCAATAAGGAGATCGGAGTTACGGAGGTCAACATGCTGATTGGACAAAAGGCCGCAAAAGAGGATAATACACCAAAGGATTAGACGAAGCGCCGATGAACCAATGACATGTTGGACAATATGTGATTAATGCTTTGTAATAATTATCTAGATCGAAGTAGTTTTAGTTATAGTTCGGGCATCCGGTATTCTTGCTTTGTGTTTTCTGGTTATCGTAGTTACTCCTGCACACTTAACTCAATAATATGAATTAGATCAATTAAGCCATCAATTGATTTTATCATCAAAATCCGAGATTCAACAATCTCCCCCTTTTTGATGATGATAATCAATTGATGACGGAGTTAAACATAACTCCCCCTATCTATATACCATATTATGAGAAGATGAAAACACTTGAATTTCATCCATTGAATTCAAGCATAAACCGATAAGTTCTAACCGTAGAACTTATCGTTATTCTAATTAAGCAATAGTAAATACAAAACTTCGATGAAAATCATTTTCAAGTCGAATGATAAGAGACAATTTTTACTACGGCAGGAGGTAAAGATTTTCAACATGAATTTCATGATATAAATGTAAGGCATGCTTTCAATATGATCAATCGATCTTGCGATATTCTCAAAGATTTTGCAAGGCATATAAGACATTCATATCACACAAGCTTTTGCAATTCATATAAGTCATGCTATTAAAATGATACAAGTCATCACTTTCTCCCCCTTTGTCATCAACAAAAAGGGAATGAGACTTGAAGCACATAATTTGTCATACAAAGATTTTATCATTGATCATACATTATTCATCTATATTATCATTAATCATACAAAGATTTTATCATTCAAAATTAAGTATGCTAAAATATTTACGCAGAGTACATCTTAAAGGAAAATTCGGCATTCATCAATATTATCAAATCTCTTCTTTCTATAAATAACAAAAATTGTAGATGTACAAAGAAGAGATTGGGATAAGAAAAAAGTTTCAAGTAGTAACTCCAATAAGTCAAGATCATAATTCGAATACAAATCCATTCAAATTCAATTCGTCAACTTGAAACTCATAATCAAGTCATCAAAATCAATTTCGAGATTCAAAATATCATAAAATCATTAATCTTGATCAGATGGGAGCGGTGTTTGACTCAATATAGGATAAGATAATTTAACAAGTCATTTAGAATCGAAAGAGAAGGATCAGATTCACCGAGGAACGGAGAGAGAATGAAAAACTTTACGGAAAATCCATTCAAACAAGTTTATTCTTAGGGACAATTTAACATACCTAATTCCCTTCTAATGAATTCAAATTGGTCTTCATTCAAGGCTTTTGTAAATATATCTGCTAATTGATGCTTTGTGTCAATGAATTCTAGAACAACATCATTGTTAAGGACATGATCGCGTATGAAATGATGCCTAATATCGATGTGCTTAGTTCTAGAGTGCTGAATTGGATTTTTAGTAAGACATATGAAACTAGTATTATCACATTTTATGGGAATGTTGTTAAAGTGAATTCCATAGTCTTCTAATGTATTTTTCATCTAAACAACTTGTGCACAGCATGCACTTGCAGCAATGTATTCGGCTTCCGTCGTAGATAGTGCAACTGAATTTTATTTCTTGGAAGTCCAAGAAACAAGTGCATGTCCTAAAAATTGGCATGTTCCAAATGTACTTTTTCTATCTATCCTGCATCCACCAAAATCGGCATCTGCATAAGCTATTAAATCAAATTTTTCAAATTTTGGATGCCACAATCCTAGATTTGGAGTTCCTTTAAGATACCTAAATATTCTTTTAACACTTTTAAGATGAGATAATTTAGGATTTGATTGAAACCTAGCGCAAAGTCCTATACTAAACATAATATCCGGTCTAGTCGCGGTGAGGTAGAGTAGACTACCTATCATTCCTCTATATATTTTTTGATCGAAATTTTCACTATTTTCATCCATATCTAACTTAGTCGCAGTACTCATAGGGGTGTTTATTGCTTTTGAATTATCCATGTTAAACGTTTTAACAATTCTAATGTATATTTAGATTGGTTAAGAAATATACCATCACTAAGTTGTTTGATTTGTAATCCCAAAAAGAAAGTTAATTCACCCATTAAACTCATTTTAAATTCATGACTCATACATTTGGCAAATGATTCACATAGTGATTCATTCGAAGAGCCAAAAATAATATCGTCAACATAAATTTGCACAATAATAAAATTATTTTCAAAATGTTTAATAAACAATGTAGTATCAACCTTGCCTTTAGTAAAATTATCTAAAATAAGAAAGGAACTAAGCCTTTCATACCAAGCTCTAGGAGCTTGTTTCAAGCCATAGAGGGCCTTAGTCAATTTGAATACATGGTTAAGAAGAAGAGAATTTTCAAATCCGGGAGGTTGTTCAACATATACTTCTTCGAAAATAAAACCATTCAAAAAGCACTTTTGACATCCATTTGAAATAGTTTAAAATTATTACTACTAGCATAGGCAAGGAGCATCCTTATGGCTTCTAATCGAGCCACGGGAGCGAAGGTTTCTTCGTAATCGATACCTTCTTCTTGGTTGAAACCTTTGGCCACTAATCTAGCCTTATTTCTAACCATGATACCATTTTCATCTTGCTTGTTTCTAAAGACCCATTTAGCACTAATGACTAAATGGACACTAGGTCTAGGAACAAGCTTCCAAACCTTATTCCTCTCAAATTGATTCAATTCCTCTTGCATTGCAATAACCCAAAAATCATCTTTTATGGCCTCGTCAATGCATTTTGGTTCGATTTGAGAAAGGAAGGCGGCGTTAGCACAAAAATTCTTAAAAGAGGAACGAGTTTGAACCCCTTTTGATGTATCTCCTATAATTAGCTCCTTTGGATGAACATCTATATACTTCCATTCCTTGGATAAGGAAATTTCGGAAGAAGGTGCATCCAAGTTGCTATTTTGAGGAGGGGGTTCATTTAAATTCAAATTATCAAAACCAAGATCATCATCAAAATCCTTTTTCTTTAAATTAGAAATTTCATTAAAAACTACATGAATAGACTCTTCTATTACTAACGTTCTTTTGTTAAAAACCCGAAAAGCCTTAGAAACGGAAGAGTAACCAAGAAAGATGCCTTCATCGGATTTAGCATCAAATTTTCCTAAGGCATCCCTTTCATTCAAAATAAAACATTTACAACCGAAAACTTTAAAATAGGAAATATTTGGTTTTTTGTTATTCCATAATTCATAGGGAGTTTTTGATAAGCATGGTCTTATTAGGACTCTATTCATGATGTAGCAAGTCGTATTTACGGCTTCGGCCCAAAAATACTTAGATAAACTATGTTCATTTAACATAGTTCTTGGCATTTCTTGTAGGTTTCTATTTTTTCTTTCAACTACTCCATTTTGTTGAGGATTTCTCGGAGTGGAGAAGTTGTGATTGTATCCATTAACCTCACAAAAATTTTGAAAGTCACGGTTTTGAAATTCGCCACCGTGATCACTCCGAATTAATGAAATCATGAAACCTTTTTCGTTTTGAGTGAGTTTACAAAATTTAGAGAAACACTTGAAGCAATCACTTTTGTGAGCTAAGAAATAGGTCCAAATGTATCTAGTATAGTCATCTACAATTACAAATGCATATTTGCTTCCCCCTAGACTTGTCATGTCAATTGGTCCAAATAAATCCAAATGAATCAATTGTAATGGTCTAGTGGTGCTAATTTGAGTTTTTGGTTTGAAACTTGTTTTTATTTGTTTACCTAGTTGACATGCATCGCATACTTTGTCCTTGATAAACTTTATATTTGGAATTCCTCGCACTAAATCTTTAGATGAGATCTTAGATATTAGTTTTATGCTTGCATGGCCTAGTCTCCTATGCCAAAGCCAAGCATCATCATTTAAAGTGGAGAAGCACATTTCATTACTTAGTTCATCAAGGTTGATGGTGTAGACATTATTTTGTTTTAATGCAATCATAGTTATGTTATGGTTTGGTTTTTCAATAATACACACATTTGATTCAAATCTAACGATATAACCTTTATCGCATAATTGACTAACACTCAAGAGATTTTGTTTTAATCCATCAACTAGTAAGACATCATCAATAGAAAATTTTAATTTGTTACCTATGGTTCCCTTGCCAATGATTTTGCCTTGGTTGTTGTCTCCGAAGGTGACGTACCCTTCTTCTTTGCTAGTGAGCATAGAGAAATGAGATGGATCTCCAGTCATATGTCTTGAGCATCCACTATCTAGATAACATCTCTTGCTCCTAGCTTGTGATGGTGTATGTTTCTACAAAAAGGGATTATTTTTAGGTACCCATTTTCTTTTGGGTGCCTTAAAAACTTGTTCATCATATTGCATAGAATTGATCATGGTTCCTTTAGGAACCCAAATTAGTTTGTTCGGACTAATTTTCTTGAATGAACATTTATAAGTTTTATGTCCATATTTGCAACAAAAGTTGCAATTGCTTTGGTGCCGAACATGTAAGACGGGGCCTTTAATGAAGGTGGTTGGATTTTAGTGAGAACTTCTCACAAATCCGATTCCACTTCTTTTAGGAACGTGACCCTTATTTGTAAGGATCATGTTCAAAGATTTGCTACCAACTTCGAATTTCTTCAAGGTGTCCTTAAGTAGCAAGTTCTCCTTTTGGAGAGATTCTAGATCATGACATTTTATACATGGAGCTAAACTATCATGATATTCAGTTTTTAATTTATCGATATCACAAGTGAGACTATCATGCTCCTTTTTTAGCAATTTATATTTTCTACTAATTCTCTTACATTCATCAAATAACTCATGGAAAGCATTTAACAATTCATGATAAGGTAAATCTGCATCAATTAAATTCGTTACCTCATCTCCGATGGCCTTAGGGCGTAATGAGCAACTTGCTCGGTGTTAGACTCCTCTTCTTCGGACGCGCTCGAATCATCCCATGTTGCCTTGAGCGCCTTCTTCTTTGATGTTCTCTTTTTGGCTTGAGGACAATCGTTCTTATAGTGTCTCAGTTTTTGCATTCATAGCAAATCACTTGGTCTTTCTTTTATTCAAATTTATTTTTTATATTATTTTTAAATTTGTTCTTTCTTAAATATTTTTTAAATTTTTGAGTCAAAAGTGCAATGTCATTGTCACTGTCCTCATCACTTGATGTTCCTTTCAAGTGGTCTTCTTGTGATTTGAGTGCCATATCCTTCCTGTTCTTTGGAAGGGGGTTCTCGAGCTCGTCATGAGCTTGACATATCATTTCGTAGGTCATTAGAGATCCAATGAGTTCTTCAAGAGGGAATATTTTAAGGTCTTTGGCCTCTTGAATGGCTGTAATTTTTGGATCCCAACTTTTAGGGAGGGATCTTAAGATTTTAGTTACTAGTTCAAAGTTAGTAAAATCTTTACTAAGAGCTTTGAGTCTATTGATGACATCCGTAAACCGGGTGTACATGTCTCCGATGGACTCACTTGGTTTCATTCGAAAAAGTTCGTAAGAGTGCACAAGGATGTTGATTTTGGACTCTTTCACTCGGCTAGTGCCTTCATGAGTGACCTCAAGAATTCTCCAAATATCAAAAGCCGAATCACAAATTGAAATACGATTAAATTCATTTTTTTCTAGTGCACAAAACAAGGCATTCATAGCCTTTGCATTTAAAGCAAAAACCTTCTTCTCCGATTCATTCCATTCGCTCATCGGAAAAGAAGATTTTTGAAATCTGTTTTCAACAATAGTCCAAAGCTTGAAATCCATAGAAATGAGGAAGATCCTCATCCGAGTCTTCCAATAAGTATAATCCGACCCATTAAACAAGGGTGGACGTGTGATAGAATGACCCTCATGCATGCCGGAGTAAGCCATCTCTCTTGGGTATTAAACCAAATATGAGAGTGAGCCTAGCTCTGATACCAATTGTTAGGATCTGAGCGGCACTAAGAGAATTAGTGCAGCGGATTAAAACGTTGGTTTCGACAAATCTTTCGTACGATAAAAATCGAAATCGGAAGTGCTTAACTTGAAAGCGTATTCGCAAAGTTGTGCAGCAAATGTAATGAGGAAATAAAGCAAGTAAGAAGGTTTGCAGTAATGTAAATAGCAGTAATGAAATGCAAACCAGAGATTACGCCGTTTTTAAAGTGGTTCGGTCAAGTGACCTACATCCACTTGCGAGGCCCCTCACAGATTTTCAGCAAGAAAGAAGGAGGTGAACACTAGCAAATTGAAAACAAGACTAGCTAAGACTTTTCTAAGGCCTTTCTCTCAAACAATTGCTGCTCAAAAAGTTGTGATCTCAGCTGAGATTTGAGGGGTATTTATAGGCCTCAAGAGGATTCAAATTGGGGCTCCAAAATTTGAATTCTCTTTGGGTTCCCGATGCTGGCGGTGCCACTGCTTGTCAGTGGTGGTGCCACCGCCTGTCACTGCTAGACATTGACAGTGCTGGGCGGTGCCACCGCCAGACCCTTCGGTTCACTTGTTGGGCTTCAAATTTAGCCCAAACCAAGTCTAATTTTGGGCCCAGTTGGCCCCTAACCAGGATATAGGATTATCTCTTAATCCTAATCCTAATTACAAGTGAACTACATAACAAAACACATCATAAGAGAGTTTTCAACCATGAACGTCGAGTCTTGTTCCGACGAGCTTTCCGACGAACTTCTTCCGAAGGACTCCCAGCAAGCTCCCAAACTCGTGATGACTTTAACGAGTAGCCGAGCCTTCTCGGTGATCTCCGTGAACCTCCGATGATCTCTTCGGACTCTTAAACGTCCATCGAACTTGACTCCGGTATTCTTGCTTTGTGTTTAATGGTTATCGTAGTTACTCCTGCACACTTAACTCAATAATATGGATTAGATCAATTAACCCATCAATTGATTTTATCATCAAAATCCGAGATTCAACAGCCTTGACTTGAAGGCGGGTCTGAGTCAGCTGCGAGGATAACTCTACAACCCGGGCCTCAATCACGCTCCTCTTTTCTTTAGGTCACCCCAATTAGGAGAGCTGACTGATTAATGCCCCCACATCCTGTAGACGATCGACAAGTACCGTCATGTAGTGATGGTGCTGCTGGAGCAAGATGGTTAAAGAAAAAGACAAAAGAAAATAACATATATGCTCAAGGAAGGGGCCTTACCAGGACTTCATTGCGAGAACAAAGGTCAGCCAATACCTCTGGCGGGCTATGGTATACCAAGCCAGCTAGGATGGGGCTGAGTGAACCCCGATAGTAGGTGGTGACTGGATCGGCCACCTCGCACAGCTATTGGTCCTTAGTCATCCCCTCCCAATGGGTCTTTAGGGGGATGTTTGGAGCTAGGGCCACGCGGTCGGGCTTAGTAACAACATATGAGTAGGAGGCAAAGAAGCTATAGTTTGCCGAGGCATCAACAAACGGAGGTGGGGGGACGAGCAATAGACCCTCGATGGCACCATTCACCCAAGGGACAAAGGGCTCCTCAGCCACCCCCTCACATGATAATGTCGCTATAGGTGGACCCAAGGATGGGTCCGAAGAAGCTACACAAGGATCCTCCCCTACCGAAGACAATTGCAGGTTAGGACCTTCTTTAATAGATGGCTCCATATGTGGAGCCATAGCCCCGGGAGATGGAGCAATGTGGAGCTGGAGTGGCGATGCTAACTGCCTTCGGACAGCCTCTTTAGATGGCTCTGAGGCCTGCTAGTTACAAGTGCCCTATAAGATCCAATACCCAATAGGTTAGGATTTATTAGGGTTAAATTGAGAGGGCTCTTTATAAATAGGAGAGGGACCAAAGGGTCATGGGCTAGACTTCTTTAGCCACCTACCTCCTATGTTCTCCTCCGCTTTCTTCCCTTACCATTAGCCCTTACTTGGGGCTTGAGAACAGTAAAAAGGGCCAACCCCTACTTGTTCTGCCATTGTGTGGTGGTGCACGAAGGTGAGGAAAGAACGTGCTGCGAGAGGAGGTGCGTTGCAGCTTCATCTATAATGTGGATCACCGCTAGAGAGGAGATTACGAGATCTCCTTGTTGGGAAATCTGAGGTGATATCATATGCGCAGCAGAAGAATAGAAAATAAAATCCCAGAATGCCCTAAAAAAATAAGGTTTCATTGTCATGTAAAGATTGGTGCACAAAAACCCATAAAATCGAAATACTACGAGTATAAGATGTTGAATCTTAGATTTTGATGATGAAACCAAATGATAGCGTTAATGATCTAATGTGCATTTAAGTGACGCAAGACTAGCTTCGATCATGGAGAGACAATTAAAGTAGGAAGGATCAATGTTGGGCTAGAGTGGAACATGTCAGAAGGTTGGACGTTGAGCTTGAGGATTGGTCGATGTGTCGGTAGAAGGCTTCATGCTATGAGTTCGGGCATCGGGCCTAGAAGAGTAGACATTGCATCAAGGAGATCGGAGTTACGGAGGTCAACATGCTGATTGGACAAAAGGCCGCAAAAGAGGATAATACACCAAAGGATTAGACGAAGCGCCGATGAACCAATGACATGTTGGACAACATGTGATTAATGCTTTGTTATAATTATCTAGATCGAAGTAGTTTTAGTTGTAATTGGGTTGGTTTAGAATGTAATTAAGTCAACTCAATTAGAGGCCAACTGGGCCTAAAGTGGGGCTATTTTTGACTAAGAGAAAAGCCCATTTAGTGACCCGAAGCCATGTATGGCGATGGCACCGCTAGAGGCTTAATCTCCAAGACATAGTCTCCAAGATTATGTTAAGCGATAGTATCGCCAGACTAGGTAGTGGTACCATCCAAACATAGTCTCCTAGATTGTGTCAAGCAGTGGTACTACCTAGTGTTAGTGCTGTAGGTGATAGTACCGCCTAGCACAAGTGGTGGTACTACTAGGACTTGAGAAACCTAGGATGAGACCTTTTTTTACTTTATTTTTTAAGTCAATTGGGATCTATAAATACCCCAGCTATTTCTGCATGGAAGAGCAATGAATTTGAGTGAAAGAGAAGGAAAGAATACTTGAGTAAAAATTATAATTGTTGAATCTCTTATTTTGATGATGAAACCAATTGATAGTATTTATGATTTGATCTGCATTTTTAGTGATGTAGGATGATTTGATCAAGGAGATACAATTAAAGCAGGAAGAATCATATTGGGCCAGAGAAAAATATGTTAGAAGATTGGACGTCGAACCAAAGGATCGGTCGACGTAACGACAGAAGTCTTTGGGCCACGAGTTTGGGCATCGGGCTAAGAAGAGCGGATATTACACTAAGGAAATTGGAGTTGCAAAGGTCAACTGGCCGATTGGGCAATAGGCCGCAAGAGAGGATGATACGTCGAAGAATCAAATGAAGCATCGATGAACCAATGACATATCAGACAATATTTGATTAGCTTAGTAATAATTGTCTAGATCGAAGTGGGTTTTAACTATGCATGATTAACTACGATAGCAAGGCATAAAGAAAAATGAAGTCTCGGACTCAAAAACGTGATTTCGTTGGGAATTCGAGAGTTCGTCGGAAGTACGGATGTTCGTTAGAAGTTCTGCTGGAATTGACCGAGAAGTCCAGGAGCTTACTAAAGAAGCTCATGAGAACTCACCTAGAAGATCATCATGAAGTCCAGGAGCTTGTCGGGAGTCCGCTGGAACATTATCGAGAGATCGTCAGAAGTTCACCGAAAGATCGTCGGAAGCTCACTAGAAGAACCTAGACTTACAGACTTGTTTAGCTTAGTATATACCTTAAAATTTGTAGTTAGCACATAATTGGGATTGAAATTGGGCCAACCCAATTAGGAGCCAGTTGGACCCATGTATGGACTATGTTGGGCCAAGTGAAAGCCCCAAACAGTGACCCAACAAGTAGAACCATCGTGGCACAGTCTTCGAGACTATGTTAGGCGGTTGTACCACACAATGGCAGGGTGTCAAGCGATGGTACTATCAGACTGGGTGGCGGTATCACCCAGTGTTAGTACTGCAAGCAGTGGCACTGCCTAGCATAGGCAGTGGTACCGCCAGTACCCGAGAAACCTGGGATGAGTCCTTTTTAGGCTCCAAGTTTGAATCAACTTGAGGCCTATAAATACCCCTCTCATCGTTGGTTAACACATACAAGAATAGAAAGTGAAAAAGAAAGAAAATGCCACTGTAATCTTGTGTGAACTCTTCTAAAACTCTAAGTGCTAGTGAAGTTTAAGAGAGGAGGTTGTGGGGGTTGTAAAGGTTCTCTTCTAAACCTGTTAAAAGAAGAATAGAGTTGCAAGGGTAGTTGATCTTCACCCATTGAAGAAAGATTGTAGTGGATACCGGTGGCCTCGATGGAAGGGGAATCGGTGGAGTGGATGTAGGTCACGATGACCGAACCACTATAATACGGTTTGCATTTCTATTTTGCTATTTACCTTAACTACAAACTGTCTTACTTGTTTTACATCTACTACACTCTTCCATATGCTTTCAATTTAATATCTTCCGAAATGGGTTTAATCACAATGAGATTTTGAATCGATGTAATTTTATCTGCTGTACTAATTCACCCCCCCCTCTTAGTGCCGACTCATTCCTAATAATAATCTTTCTAGATTTGTGAGTCTCTTGCTCCTAGAGTTAGAAGGTTTCTAAGGGAGGAGTGAGGTCTAAAAGCGAGGTGTAAAGGTTCTCTCCTAAGCATGTGAAAAGGAAAAAAGAGTGTAAAAAAATAGTTATCATGAACTTGTTAATAAAGTTTTACAATCTCTTTCTATAAATAGGATTGCAAAGTGATGATAATACAAGAGACAAAGGACTTACAAATTTTCACTTGAAGAACTTATCGGGTCTTTGATGACCTACGAAATGACTTATGTGGAATATGATGAACTTGAGAACAACCTTCCAATGAATAGGAAGGATTTTACACTTAGAACAAAAGAATATCACTCAAGCGAAAGCTCAAGTGATGATGACCTTGAACTCCTAAAAATAAAGGTTAAAAAGTTTATAAAACAAGAATAAAAAAATAAAAATAAACTTAAAAAGAAGAGATTGCCAAAGAAGAAGAAAGCACTCAAGGTGACTTGGGACAAAACGAGTGCATCCGAAGATGAGGAGCAAACTAATGAAGACGAAGTGGCGAACTTCGCTTTGATGACTCTTGACAATGAAGTAAACAACTCAAATGAATCTTCTTTATTTTACTATGAAATTACTTGATGCTTTTCATGAGTTATTTTTAAATTAGTTAGTAAAAAATTAAAAGAAAGCAAAAAAAATATTATGCTTCTCTTTCTAGTAATTTTAAAAAAAATAAAAAATTTGAGCATGATTATTGTATGTTAACTCCTAGTATTAAACATGAAGAGTTAGATTCACTTAAAATGAAAAATGCATTACTACAATAAAAAAATGATTTTGATTGAAATTATCTTATGTTAAATAAAATCATGCTTGATGTTTTAATGATGTAATGATGTAATGAAAATGTTAAAAGGTTTGGTATCATGCTTGATGATTTTATATTATACATGAGGATTTGAAGTAATGATGATTTGAAATCATATGTTTTGGAATTATGTGTTACACTTTTGATCTTGATATTTTTTGTGATAAATCTTGCTCTTTCGGTTTTAAACAATGATGCATGTTTTGATTTGGCATAAAAGACAAAGGCATGTTTCTATGAAATAAATTATATAATTTGAAACAACTAAGAAGGGAATGCATTTTGAAAATTTCTCTATCTCTATCTTATCAATTTTTCAATAAGAAATAGATAAATCTACTTATGTCATTTTGAATCTCTTGAAAGTAGTTTTGATGATTTTGATTATTTCAATTTGAATGAGTTTTTGCCAATATTATGATTTTGATTTCTCGGAATTATAACTTGAAATATTTTATGAATCAAGATCTTCTATTATGTGTTCTCGTATTATTTAATAGGATTTTTTTTATGAATCTTGTTCTTGACAACTTGAGATTCTTTATACATGAACAAGATCTTTTATTCTCCTATGTTTCTTTTCGCTAAAGAAGAGATTCATCCAAACAAATCTTGATTCTTTTACTTGATATTTATAAATTAAGATTTATTATGAATCAAGATTTTTCATATTTTGTTCTCCTACGATTCTTTTTGCTATTCACTAAAGAGGAGACTTATCCTAATAAACCATGATATGCCACTTGACATCTTGATAATTTATGACTTGAGCTTTGTTATGTACAAATTCTTTATATCTATTGTTGTATACCTTTTTTCATGAATTATATATCTTATCACAAAGTTAATTTTTTTTGATATATTTCATGTGATGATTTGAAAAAATGATGTAATGGGAAAAGTTTTGCACTATTGTAACCATCTCGTCTTTTTGATAATGACAAAGGGGGAGAAAACTTGCTATTTTGCTCAACTCAAAAGAGAAGCAAAAAATTACAAACTTGCACATAGCAAAGAGAGGCAAATATTGCTAGCTTGCTCATCTCAAAAGATAAGCAAGAAGTGCTATCTTGCAAATCTCAAGAGAAGCAATGTTTGCTAACTTACACATTTCAAGAAGATGCAAAAATAGGCAATCTTGTACATCTCAAAAGATGTAAAATTTTGCTAACTTTCATATGTGAAAAACTTGCTAGCTTACATGTTCAAAATTTGCTATCTTACTAGCTTGCATATCTAAAAACTTGCTAATTGCACTTCTTCTTTTTACCAATGGCAAAGGGGGAGAAAGAATTGCTTACTAGCTTGCATGATGATGTTTTAAAAACTTGAGATTATGTTTATAATACAATGATTTAAAATTATATCTTAAAAACTTGCTAGTTGCACTTCTTTTTTTTTATGACAAAGGGGGAGAAATTATGATGACGATCATGCATGCAATGATGTATTGAAATTTATGACGTATTAAAATTTAGGTTATACATGATTTTATGATGACATGTTGCTTGGATTTATAATTTATTTATGAATTTAAAAGTTCTATCAATATGACATATTGATAAGGGGAGTTAAGGTTAACTACGTCATCAATTGGTTGTCATCATCAAAATGGGGGAGATTGTTGAATTTTAGATTTTGATGATGAAACTAATTGATAGCATTAATGATCTAATGTGCGTTTAAATAACAAAGGACTAGCTTCGATTATGAAAAGACAATTAAAGCAGAATCAATGTTGGGCCGGAGTGGAACATGTCAGAAGATTGGACGTCAAGCCGGTAGATCGGTTGATGTGTCGGTAGAAGGCTTCGTGCCATAAGTTCGGACATTGGGCCTAGAAGAGTAGACATTATGCCAAGGAGATCGGAGTTGCGGAGGTCAACATACCAATTGGGCAAAAGACCGCAAAAGAGGACAATGCACCGAAGGATTGGATGAAGCGCCAATGAACCAATGACATGTTAGATAACATGTGATTAATGCTTTATAATAGTTTTAGTTGTAATTGGGTTGGTATAGAATTTAATTAAGCTAACTCAATTAGGGGCCAATTGGGCCCAAAGTGGGACTGGTTTGGCCAAGAGAAAGGCCCATTCAGTTTCTCGAAGCCACGTTAGGCGGTGGCACCACCGGAGTTCATGGTGAAACCGCTAAAGGCTTAGTCTCCAAGACATAGTCTCCGAGACTGTGTCTGGCATAGTACCACCAGACTAGGCGGTGGTACCATCCAATGTCAGGCAGTGGTATCGCTTATACATAGTCTCCCAAACTATGTTAGGTGGTGATACCGTCAGATTAGGCAGTGGTACCACCCAGTGTCAGTGCTGCAGGCGGTAGTATCACCTAGCATAAGCAGTGGTACCGTTAGGACCCGAGAAACCCGAGATGAAATCCTTTTTTGCTCTATTTTTAAAGTCATTTGAGCTCTATAAATACCCTAACTATTCCTACATGGAAGAGCAACAAATTTGAGCAAACGAGGGGGAAAGAATACTTGAGTAAAAATTATAATCTCTCTAGATTTGTGTGTCTCTTCTGCCTAGAGTTAGAACGTTTCTAAGGGAGGAGTGAGATCTAAAAGAGAGGTGTAAAAGTTCTCTCCTGAGCCTGTGAAAAGGAGAAAAGAGTATAATAGGGTAGTTGATCTTCGCCCTTTGAAAAAAGATTGATAGTGGAAGCTGGTGGCCTCGAGTGAAGAGGAATTGGGAGTGGATGTAGGTTATGATGATCAAACCATTATAAAAACTTGGTTTGCATTTACTTTAAGCTCTTTACTTTCATTGCAAACTGTTTTACTTATTACTTTCACTATACTTACGAATGTGCACTTTAAGTTAAACTTA
>NC_088349.1:21685000-21700000 GCF_036884655.1 Musa acuminata AAA Group
AGGAGAGAAAGGTCTGTAAAGGTTGTCTCCTGAGCCTGTCAAAAGGAGAGAAATTGTAAAAGGACAGTTGGCCTTCGCCTATTGAAGGAAGGCCTCTAGTTGACGTCGGTGACCTCGTCGGTGGAGGAAGCCAAAAGTGGAGTAGGTCAAGACTGACCGAACCACTCTAAATCTCTGGTTTGCGTTTATTTTGAGCACTTTATCATTACTGCAAACCTCCTTCATAACTACTGCTTTCTGCGCTTCTACGAACAAGTTCTAAGTGCTGTTCTTTCAGAATCTGCATTCAGACGTAAATCGGTGTTTTCGTACATTACAGTTTACGTTTACGTTTTGATTCTGCAAAACTGTCTTCTGCGTCTTCTCGAACAAGTTTCTAAGTGCTGATCTTTCCAAATCTGTTTTCAGACGTAAACCAGTGTTTTCGTGCGATATTTACATTGCAGTTTACGTTTACGCCTTGATTCTGCAAAACTGTCTTCTGCGCTTTTACGAACGAGTTTCTAAGTTCAGATCCCTTTGAAACTGCGTCTAGACGTAAAATTGCGTTTAGACGTAAAACTGTCCAAACTGTGTTTAGACGTTTTAGACGTAATCTGAGTTTAGACGTAAATCTGCGTTTAGACGTAAATCTGTGTTTAGACGTAAATCTACGTTTAGACGTAAAACTACGTTTTAGACGTAAACTGAGATTGGACGTAAATCTGCGTTTAGACGTAAATCTACGTTTAAACGTAAATCTGCGTTTAGACGTAAAACTGCGTTTAGACGCAAACTGCATTTAAATGTAAATTGTGTTTAGATGTAAATCTACGTTTAAACGTAAATCTGCGTTTAGACGTAAAACTACGTTTAGACACAAACTGCATTTAAACGTAAATTGTGTTTAGACGTAAACTACGTTTAGACGTAAACTGCACTTAATCTTAAGTTATCTTAGAATCGGCTTTTGCTTCAAAACTGATTTTTATCGAACGAACGCAGCTTTTGTTTTTAATCGCTAAAAGATTTCCATTGCACTAATTCACCCCCCCCTCTTAGTGCTCTCGATCCTAACAATTGGTATCAGAGCAAGGTTAACTCTCTAACGGATTAAAACCCAAAGAGAAATGGCATATGCCTGGAAACCAAGAGGGGCATTCTATTACTCGTCCACCCATGTTCAGTGGGACGGACTACACCTACTGGAAGACCCGAATGAGGATCTTTCTTATTTCTATGGATTTTGAACTGTGGAACCTTGTCGAAAACGGTTTTTCAAAGTCTTCTCTTCCAATGATCGATTGGAATGAATTGGAGAAGAAGGCTTTCGCTCTTAATGCAAAGGCTATGAATGCCTTATTTTGTGCACTTGACAAAAACGAGTTCAACTGTGTTTCAACTTGTGAAACTGCATTTGATATTTGGCACACACTCGAAGTGACCCATGAGGGCACAAGTAGAGTAAAGGAGTCAAAAATCAATTTGCTGTTACATTCTTTCGAACTTTTTCGGATGAAACCGAGTGAAACCATTGGCGACATGTTTACCCGTTTCACGGATGTCGTTAACGGTCTAAAAGGACTCGGAAAGAGCTTTTCGGATTTTGAGCTTGTTAATAAGATACTAAGATCCCTTCCTAAGAGTTGGGATCCTAAAGTCACGGCTATTCAAGAGGCAAAAGATCTGCGAAATTTCTCTCTTGAAGAATTAATCGGGTCATTAATGACCTACGAAATGACTTGTAAAGCTCATGAAGAGCAAGAAGACATCCTTCCAAAGAACAGGAAGGATATGGCACTCAAAACTTCTGAAGATCACTTGAGAGAAAACTCAAGTGATGAGGACTGTGACGACGACTTGGCACTTCTAACTAGAAAATTTA
The DNA here is from genome assembly GCF_036884655.1 of Musa acuminata AAA Group. NCBI lineage: Eukaryota > Viridiplantae > Streptophyta > Magnoliopsida > Zingiberales > Musaceae > Musa > Musa acuminata. The sequence continues at coordinate 21,686,865 of NC_088349.1, forward strand.
AAAAATTCATTAAAAGAAACAAGTTTAAGAATGATACTAAAAATAAACTTGAACCCAAGAAGGATCAAGTTATTTGCTATGAGTGCAAAAAGCCGGGACACTACAAGAGTGATTGTCCCCAAGCCAAAAAGAGAACAACAAAGAAGAAAGCACTCAAAGCAACATGGGATGATTCGAGCGCATCTGAGGAAGAGGAGTCCAACACCGAGCAAGTTGCTCATTACGCCTTAATGGCTATTGGAGAGGAGGTAACGAATTCATTAAATGCTGATTTATCTTTTGATGAATTATTAAATGCTTTCAATGACTTATTTGACGAATGCAAGAGTATCAGTAGAAAATATAAATTGCTGAAAAAGGTGCATGATAGTCTTACTTGTGAGTTTGACAAGTTAAAAGTTGAAAGTCATGATAGTTTAAATTCATGTACCAAATGTCATGATTTAGAAACTTTCCAAAAAGAAAACCTGCTACTCAAGGATACCTTGAAGAAATTCGAGGTTGGTAACAAGTCATTGAACATGATCCTTACAAATAAGGGTCACGTTCCCAAAAGAAGTGGAATTGGATTCGTGAGAAGTTCTCACCAAAATCCAACCACCTTCATAAAAGGCTCCATCTTACATGTTCAACATCAAAACAAATGCAACTTTTGTTGCAAAGTTGGACACAAGACACATTGTTTTCCATTCAAGAAAATAAGTCCAAACAAATTGATTTGGGTTCCTAAAGGAACCATGACAAATTCTATGCAACATGATAGAAAATATAGATCTATTTGTGAGGCACCCAAAAGCAAATGGGTTCCTAAAAATCATCCCTTCCTATAAAAACATTAAAATTTTAGGCCGGAGCAAGAAATAATATTCTGCTCCTTGACTCTCGATAGTCATAAACCAAGAGTCAAAAAGGAACTCGTAACGCTTAAGTAACAAGTGGAAGTTATGAAATCACAAATACGATTTGGATACAACCTTATGTTATCCAAATTCACATATCCCCTTGATCTTCGAATCCATCAACAATATCATCTACGAATTAATTCTTGTATCATGAAGAAACTAAATATGTCATGATCTTAAAAGGGATACCAAACAAACTATCAACATACGTATGACATATGCATGGCAAAGGCTCCCTGATCAAATCACATTAGGTGCTCACTGGCTGCAGGCGGTGGCACCTCTCCAGCCAGAGGTGGCACCTCCAGCTACCACGGGTTGCCAGCGGTTGCACCGCTCCAGCCAGAGGTGCAACCGCCCGCAACTCTGCCTTTTTAACCCACGCTAGGGCCGGCGGTGAAACCGACCCCAACTCACTCCCATTCCCTCCTCTACTCCTCCAAGTCTCCTCCATCCTCATTTCACTCCTCTAAGCTTTCCAAATACCTCCCATTTCGGAGCAAAACATCAAGAATCCTTCCTTCTCTTGAAGATTTCACCAAGGTACTCTCTAAGAAGCCCTTAAATTCTGTGTTGTTCTTCATTTACTCTTGCTCATCATCATCCCTCAAAACAGCAGTTGTTATGGGATCTAGAAGATCCTCAAGGGACAAGGGAAAGAGGAGATTAGTAGAAGAGTTTGATTTCACTCTTTTCGATTCAAAATACCATGCTGAAAAATTTCCCTCTTTTGAACTTAGATGTATCAATAAGGGAAAATACGTAGATCTAAATGAACTAAGAGACTTAGAGACTATCCAATGGTTTACAAACCTAGATCTACTTCCGATCTTGCAGATTAACGAACCCATCTATCCTAGGCTAGTTAGATTATTTTACAATAACATACAAATAGATGATGAAGAAAGGATGTCCACCTATCTTTTAGGACAACACATCTCAATCACTGATAGATTCATTTGTGATATGATAGGCATACCCATAAAAAGCATAGGACTTTACTTTAGAGGATCATGGGATGATGAAAGTATTGGAACATCCTATGTTGAAGCCTTAGGAACAATCTTTGCCAATCCTAACATAGCATTAGTTCCTAAAAGTTGTGAACATCTATTGCCTTTGAACACTAAGATACTCCATCATATCATGACTAGTATAATTCTTCCTAAACAATACCATCATGATGAAATAAGTCAATTAGAATTAGGAACTATGTACTTAATCATGAAGGGACATGACATCTGTCTTGGTTATCTTATTCAACAAAACATGTTAGAATTATCTAAGAAAGATATGATGCTCCCATATGGTGGTATAATCACTAGAATAATAAAAGCTTACGACATTCTAATACCACCAGAAGAAGAAGTAATGAAAGTAGATCGATTCAGCATAATAAACAAAAATCTACTTCACCGACTAAGATGTTACTATAGAAACGGTAACTGGGTTAGAATCCCTAGAAGGACTGATCACCCTCAACCTGAACCAGAACCGGAAACACCAGTATTTAGGGGTACCCAATCTCCTCCGATCCTTCCCTTTGAGGAAACATATCTAGTTGAGCAAACTCATACATCCATCGAAGAAATTGGGATTCGTATGGATCGATTCGAACAGAGACAAGAACGGATGGAACAACGACAAGATCAAATCCTATCTGAGCTGCAGCAAATTTATAGTCAATTTGACTCCTTATTTAGGCACTTTAATTTTTCACCTCATCAATGAACTTGTTGAACACCTGTTGCTGTTGTAAACTTCTTATGTTACTTCTGATGTAAACATCTATCGTGATAAACTTATATCTTGCGCCTTGTGGTAAAAGTTATCTCAGATTTTTATGGTATCATTACTGTTTGGTATGTGATGTGTCCAAATTAAGAATGTTGTGCTTTGAAACTAAAAAGTTTTGAAAACCTTGTGCTTTGATTTCATAAGAAGAGAATTAGGAATGTTGATATGTCCGAATAGATAAACTTGCTAACATTATTTTTCGAACTATATTGCATCACTTGATTGCCATGTTTCTATGTGAAAATCTGCAACAAAATCTTGTCCGAATGCATCTTATTTATTCGAATGCAATAAAACAGATTTTCTCGTACACTTTCATGAATAAATTTGATGAAGTGATATGTATGTACTCCAAAATTCCTCTATAAGCTTTTAAAGCAATCTTTATAAAGGGGGAAGAAGTTTTTAAAGCAATCTACGAAAAATTCCTCTATAAGCTTGCTAATATTTATTTCCTGGTATCATAATTACAATGCTTTTTGTTGATGACAAAGGGGGAGAAATATATGAATTGATAAACACTGCTATGATTATGCCATCCTTGCTATGATTATGCCATCCTTGCATCATCAAAAAATATATGAACATATGAACATGTGCTGAAGTTTGCATTATGCCCTAAATTGATCATGTGAAGAAAATGCAAAACTTGCTAGAATACTTCAAATGTGTGCATCATGTAATAGTGTTTCACAGCTTTATATGATAATGTTTAAACTACATGATGAATAGTTATAAACACAATCATACAAACTTGTTGATGTATGTCAAGCCTTAACATCATCTTTGAAGAGTTACATCATGATAAGTATCATGATGGGAGTATTGATAAGTTTAACTGATCTAACTTATCAATACGTCACTTGAATTCTTAGGTCTTGAATTCAAGATTGACTTATCTCAACTATGGCATATAGGCAGGGGGAGTTAAGGATAACTCAATTATCAATTGATTGTCATCATCAAAAAGGGGGAGATTGTTGAATCTCGGATTTTGATGATGAAGTCAATTGTCATTTGTTGTCTAATCTATGTGTTGAGATAAGTGTGCAGGATTATCTACGATGAAAGTTAGACAAGCAGCAGGAGTTGCGCCGGAGTCAAGTTCATGATCACATTAGAAGTTCGAGAGTTCGACGGAAGTTCGGACGGTCGTCGGAGGTTCTGCGAGAACAGATCCAAGAAGTCCAGAAGACTTGCCAAGCGAAGCTCGTCGGAACTTGCCAAGTGGATCGTCGCAAAGTCCAGGAGTTTGCCGGAAGTCCGCAGGAGCATCACCGAGGGTTCATCGGATGATCGACGGAAGTTCGCCGGAAACTCGCCGGAAGAAGCGATTGACGCATCGAAGCAAAGCTGCAGAAATTGTCTTAGATTTAATCGTAGTTAGCACATTGATTAAGTTGGAAAATGGGAGGTGATCCCATTGGCTTAATCTTAGGGCAATTGGGCCCCTGAAAGACTGAAATTGGGCCGAATGGAACTAACCATTCGGACCCTGATTGCACCAGGAGGTGCAACCGCCTAGGCCAGGAGGTGGCACCGCCTGGGCTAAGCCTCCCAGCGAGACTGGGCGGTGCAACCTCCCCAGCCGGGAGGTGGCACTGCCTGAGCTCAGTCTTCGAGCTAGACTGGGCGGTGCAACCTCCCTGGCAGAGAGGTGGCACCGCCTGAGCTCAGTCTTCGAGCAAGACTGGGCGGTGCAACCTCCCTGGCAGAGAGGTGGCACCGCCTGAGCTCGGTCTTCGAGCTCTGCCAGGCGGTGCAACCTCTCCAGTCAAGAGGTGCAACCGCTGCTAGTCATAAGTGCCCAGCAAGCCAATCACGTGAGTGATGGCACGTGTGACTTGATACAGAATCTTTTTGCTTATTATATTTTTTGCGTATATCACTTTATAACTATTGCATAAATGCATATGTATTGTGATGTCCTTGGATTTGTGCAATGGGAATTGGATCGTGATGAGATCACGATAATGAGATCGATTCACCTTTAAACACATATCCTAAATAATCCCGGTCATAGGTTACTCGAGAGGGACATCGTGATAACCGGATAGACTGGTGTGCTGTATACCCGTCCATATGATGGATGCAGCTGGTCTCATAGCTGCTCGTGTAGGGACACTAGGGATACAGTACAGGTGCTCATTGGAGAATGAGTTCACTGATTGATCCGCTTACGGAATGCTGGATGGTTGATGATGCCTTATTGTCAGACAACGATTCCGTAGTCCTAGTGGTGTATCTGGTTCTTAGACTTGAGACACCAAGGATGTCCTGTATGAGTGCTCCACTCTTTGATACCAGACTTATAGGTTTGGCTGTTCCCAGATCTAGTACAGCTGGTCATTGGGAGTGGTAGTCGACCTTACGAGGGCTATTGAGTGTCGATAGAGGATCATCCACTCTCGGTATCATGAGAGGAATATCCCATGTGTTCTTGCTCAGACAAATCCCTGGCCAGGGTCATTCGGGTTGAGAGAGAAAGAGTTCTCCGGGAGAATCCGATTAGAGCGAGACTCAAGTAGAAACCGTATGGGTCTGACAGCACCATGCTCGATATACGGTCTCTGGGATATTAGATGGATGAGGGACTATAGGTACATGGTAACTGAGGACAGACAGGTCCAATGGATTGGATTCCCCTGTATCATCTGGGGACTACGGCGTAGTGACCTAGTACTTCCGTAGTCGATGAGTCGAGTGAATTATTACAGAGATAATAATTCACTTAGTTAGAAGGAGTTCTGACAGGTATGACTCACGGCCAGCTCGATATTGGGCCTAGAGGGTCACACACATATGGTAGGCATTGCGATGAGTAGAGGTTCGGATATGAGATATCCGACGGAGCCCTTGTCTTATTGGATGCAGATCCAATACCCACTAGGGAAAGGACCCATTAGGGTTTTGACACGGGATCTCTATAAATAGGAGGGATTCACAGCCTCATAGGCTAGAGTCTTTGCTTGCCCTTCCTATTCTCCTCTCCCTCTCCACCTCAGAGTAGGCCTGGAGTTTTGAGGAGCGTCGTCGCAACCCTGCTGTGTGGATCACCGCTAGAGAGGAGGACGCTTGACCTCCTTCACCCTCTCCTGAGGATCTGCAAGGAAACAGGGATATACGATCTCCCTAGGTAACACAATCTCTATACGCAGTTTTGTGTTTTGCGGATTTTGCGCACCAATCTTCGCACGACGACGAACATCTTTTTGGGAATCGGGGATTTTTGTTTTCTTGTTCTTCCGCTGTGCATATGATGTCGCCCCCTATGATTTCCTAACAGTGGTATCAGAGCCAGGTTGTTCGTGCGAATGATTGGTTTTTGAACTGCGTGTGTTGTGTTTAGGAAGAATATTGACGTCAAAATCGTTGACGCAAAAGCAAGGAAGGGCAGCAACAGTTGCTGCCCTCGATCTGCATGCCTGCAGCCAGCCGCAGCCGCAGCCAGGCAGCACAGCGCCGGCGCATGCGCAAGCGCTGTGCCTGCAGTAGCCGGCCGGCGATCTGCTTGCAGCAGGCTTGCGGCCGGCGGGGCTGGGAGCCCGCTCGGTAGAGGCGCCTGCGGCCGCTGAGCCCGCGGGCAGAGGCGCCGCGGGGCAGCAGCGCGGGCTGAGGCACCGCAGGGCAGCGGCGCCTGTGACCGCTGCTCCCACGGGCAAAAACCCCGCAGGGGCGGCCGCCAGCGAGGCAGCACCGCCTGCGGGCGCTGCCTCGCCGGCAGAACTGTCCGCGGAGGCGGCGGCGCTGCCTCGCCGGCAGAACTGTCCGCGGAGGCGGCGACGCCCGCGGGGGCGCCCACCTGCAACGGCAGCGCCGCCAGCAGGGTGGCGGCGGCGGCGGCAGCAGCAAAGGGCAGTAGGAAATTAGGGTTTTCTGGGCAAAAGACAGTTTTACCCCTCGGAATTTGAGAAATTCCAGTTTCTGTCTTTTGTCCAAATTACGAAAATACCCTTAGGAATTAAGAAATTCCCTATATATCCCTGATTTCAGAAAATATTAATTAATTAAAAGGTTTAGTTGATTATTATTTTTATTATCTAGTAGTCCTACATAATGACGATTATTTATACATGTGATGTATGATGAGTGGACGGATGATCATGGACCGTGTGATGTGTGTACTTGTGATTATTATTATTGAGGTCTGCGAACCTCCATTATATTTCTCGTTTATTGTCGGGCCTGCGTGCCTATGATTAAGTTATAATCACATGAGGAGGCGCAGCGGGAGCGTGGAAGCCATAGCGGGACCCACGAGACGGACGATCGTGATGCATGAAGATGCATCAAGATGTCGACGGAACCAACGAGGACGAGATGGACGATCACAAGGCATGGAGATGCACCGTTGCACACATAGATCTTGATGTGAGTGATTAGGCCTACTGGCTCGGGCCTAATCATATTAGGTTGTGGTCCATGATCATCTGGTGTGATTGCTTATACACATACTAGATATGTATATATATTTGCATGCGATGTAGATATATATTAAATATGTACATGTGTGACATGTCATAATAGGAGACCAAATCATAGAAACATCTCTCGATAATATTAAGTCGGTAAACGTGAGGCAATTAGATTGACCCACGTGGCCTTCCATCGTTATGAGTAGGAACCGAATCCCGGTGTAGGTTGAGTTGGTCGAGTCCCTCGAGACTCACCTATATCGCGATTCGCTATCTTGCTTACGACATAGAGATGTCACCGGTGACCTGAGGGCATGATATGCTTGGTCGAGTCCCTCGAGGGTATATCATCAAATCAGACTCATCTTGTAACGAAGGTGTTGATTTAACCGAGCATCATGGTTGGTCGAGTCCCTCGAGGCCATGGTGATTCGGAGGCCGAACAGGACGGGAATCACAAGGAGTTGTGATCGGCAAGAGTTGTCTACCTTTTAGGCTTAGTGTGATTGGTCGAGTCCCTCGAGGTTACACTAAGACGCTGATTGGATCCTGATCCCCACTAGAAGTCTGCCGGAGACTTCCGTTTCACGTGCTGAGGGTGTCGCGTGACTCGTTAGTAAAATAGTGGGAGCATATTAAGATAGAAGTCCATATCTTGATAGTTTATTTCTTGCAAAATCTGCATGTTATTCATTTTTGCTACATCTTTATTTTCAGAAAATGTCGCTTTCAAATCCCTTACGTGGCATACTTGATGTCAACCGCCTCACTGGTCCAAATTATACGGATTGGCTCCGTAACTTGAGAATTGTTCTCACAGCGGAGAAAATCGTGTACGTCCTTGATACAGTGATGCCTACGCCCGAAGAAGGGGCAAGCGAGGATGAGATCGCTCGCTACGTGAAGTACATTGATGACTCCACTCTTGCTCAGTGCTATATGTTGGGCTCTATGACTCCAGAGTTACAGAGACAACATGAAAAGATGGATGCCAGATCCATTCTCCTACATGTCCGTAAATTGTTTGAGGAACAGGGAAGGACTCAACGATATGAGATATCCAAGAGCCTTTTCCGCGCTAGGATGACTGAGGGGACACCGGTTCAGAACCATGTCCTAAAGATGATTGAGTGGATAGAGAAACTCACAGGTCTAGGAATGGTCCTAGAGGATAACTTGTGTGTGGACATTGTGCTTCAGTCCCTACCAGATTCCTTTTCACAGTTCATAATGAACTTTAATATGAACAAGCTTGAGGTGACTCTCCCAGAGCTCCTCAATATGTTGAGGGAGGCAGAGAGTACTATTAAGAAAGAGAAGCCAGTTCTCTACACTGGTGAGACCAGAAAGAAAAGGAAAGCAGAAAGGTCCCTTAAGAAGGGAAAGGGCAAGGGCAAACAAGGTAAAGCAAAGGTTGCTAAGAAAGACCCAACAAAGGACAAAGGCCAGTGCTTCCACTGTGGTAAAGATGGGCACTGGAAGAGAAACTGCAAAGAGTACCTTGCAGAAAGGGCGAAACAAAAGCTTGATGAAGCTTCAGGTACATTCATGATCGGTCTCCATTTGTCAGACTCTTATGATAACACATGGGTATTAGATACCGGTAGTGCTTATCATATATGTAATTCGTTGCAGGTTCTGGCAAGGCCTAGGAGACTAGAGAGAGGCGAGATGGACCTCAAGATGGGTAATGGAGCAAAAGTTGCTGTTTTAGCTGTTGGCGAGGTCGCCCTACATCTGCCTAGTGGAGCTTTTATTGCATTAGATGTATGTTATTTTGTTCCTTCTATTATCAAAAACATTATCTCCATTTCATGTTTAACAGTTAGTGGATATAAATTTGTTTTTGAGAACAATGGTTGTTCGATATTATTAGATGATAAGATCATCACGAAAGGAACATTGCATAATGGTTTATTTATGTTAGACACCACTCCACATATCATGAATATAAATATGTCCAAAAGGAAACGAGATGAGTTGAACAGTGCATACCTGTGGCATTGTAGGCTAGGTCACATCCATGAAAGAAGGATTCAAAAGTTGCTAAATGATGGATATCTAGATCCATTCGACTATGTGTCATATGCAACTTGTGAGCCTTGCATTCGTGGAAAACTAACCAACTCTCCATTTAGTGGAACTGGAGAGAGAGCCACTGAGTTGTTGGAACTCATACATAGTGATGTATGTGGACCCATGTCAACTCATGCCATTGGAGGTTACTCCTACTTCATTACATTTACTGATGATTTCTCAAGGTATGGATATGTGTACTTAATGAAGTACAAGTCCGAGGCCTTTGAGAAATTCAGAGAGTATAAGAATGAGGTGGAGAACCAGACTGGAAAGAGTATCAAAACTCTTCGATCAGATCGAGGAGGTGAGTACTTAAGTACAGAGTTTACTCACTTCCTCAAGGACCATGGGATATTATCCCAATGGACACCTCCTTATACACCTCAGCTCAATGGTGTCTCTGAAAGGAGAAATCGTACATTATTAGATATGGTACGGTCCATGATGAGTTTCGCTGACCTACCCATCTCATTCTGGGGATATGCCCTAGAAACCGCAGCTTACCTTCTGAACAGAGTTCCAACTAAGTCGGTGGTGTCTACACCATATGAGATATGGAAAGGGAAGAAGCCTGATCTTAAAGTAGTTAAGATTTGGGGCTGCTCTGCCCATGTTAAAAGACACAACCCCGATAAGTTAGAATCAAGGACAGGGCGATGTAAATTTGTGGGATACCCCAAGGAAACTTGTGGGTATTACTTCTATCATCTCGAGGACCAAAAGATTTTTGTAGCTAAGAGAGCAGTGTTCCTTGAGAAGGAACACATTCTTGACGGAGACAGTGGGAGAATGATAGAATTGAGTGAGGTTGGAGAACCAAGCTCAAGCACCACTCTACAGCCCGAGTCTGTTCAAGTATCTAATACACAAGTTTCAACTTTACGCAGGTCTGATAGAGTATCCCATCCTCCTGAGAGATATGTGGGACATATTAGAACAGAGGATGTAGAGGATATTGATCCTCAGACCTACGAGGAGGCTATTATGAGTATAGACTCCGGGAAGTGGAAAGAAGCCATGAATTCTGAGATGGATTCTATATACTCCAATAAGGTTTGGAACCTAGTTGATGCACCCGAAGGTATTGTACCCATCGGTTGCAAGTGGATCTTTAAGAAAAAGATCGGAGTAGATGGAAAGGTAGAGACCTATAAAGCAAGGCTAGTGGCTAAGGGGTATCGTCAAAGGCAAGGTGTTGACTACGACGAAACTTTCTCACCCGTAGCAATGCTAAAATCCATCAGAATTCTATTGGCTATTGCAGCACACTATGATTATGAGATCTGGCAGATGGATGTGAAAACCGCATTCCTCAACGGGAACCTGGAGGAGGAGGTGTATATGATGCAACCTGAGGGATTCGTGTCCAAGAACTGCCCAGATAAGGTGTGTAGGTTGCTTAGATCCATTTATGGACTAAAGCAAGCTTCCCGAAGTTGGAACATAAGATTTGATGAGGCAATCAGATCTTATGACTTCGTTAAGAACGAAGATGAGCCTTGTGTATACAGAAAGGTAAGTGGGAGCGCTATTAGCTTTTTGGTGTTATATGTGGATGACATAGGAATGCTATCCACAATAAAGGCTTGGTTATCTAGACACTTCTCTATGAAGGACTTAGGAGAAGCATCTTATATCTTGGGGATTAGAATCTATAGAGATAGATCCAAGAGGATGCTTGGCTTGTCCCAGTCCAGGTACATAGAAACCATTGTCAAAAGGTTTGACATGGAAAACTACCAGAAGAAAGGGCAAACATGAATATGATACCTTATGCCTCAGCAATACGGTCTATCGTGTATGCCATGCTATGTACTAGGCCTGATATAGCGTATGCTCTGAGTGTCACGAGCAGGTATCAGGCGGATCCAGGCTTGGAGCACTGGAAAGCAGTAAAGTGTATCCTTATGTACTTGAGAAGGACTAAGGATCTTTTGCTAGTATATGGAGGTAATAGCCTTAAGGTTGAAGGCTTCACTGACTCAAGTTTTCAGTCTGATGTCGATGATAGCAAGTCGAATTCAGGGTATGTGTACACCTTGAATGGAGGAGCAGTGTGCTGGAAGAGTTCCAAGCAAGATACCACTGCTGACTCGACCACAAAGGCGGAGTACATTGTTGTATCGGATGCAACAAAGGAGGGAGTCTGGGTGAAGAAGTTCATCACAGATTTGGGAGTCGATACAGATAGCGACAAGTCGACTTCCTTATATTGCGATAACTATGGGGTGATTACTCAAATAAAGGAACCCGGGTCTCATCAGAAGTGTTCTGAGGAGGTTCCAACTTATAAGAGAGATCGTAACCCGAGGAGATGTAGCAGTGGAAAGAGTTCCATCCGAAGATAACATTGCAGATCCACTGACAAAGCCGTTGTCTCAGATTGTCTTTGAGCGTCATAGGGGTCTGATGGGGATCAGACACATAGGTGATTGGCTTTAGGTCAAGTGGGAGATTGCTAGTCATAAGTGCCCAGCAAGCCAATCACGTGAGTGATGGCACGTGTGACTTGATACAGAATCTTTTTGCTTATTATATTTTTTGCGTATATCACTTTATAACTATTGCATAAATGCATATGTATTGTGATGTCCTTGGATTTGTGCAATGGGAATCGGATCGTGATGAGATCACGATAATGAGATCGATTCACCTTTAAACACATATCCTAAATAATCCCGGTCATAGGTTACTCGAGAGGGACATCGTGATAACCGGATAGACTGGTGTGCTGTATACCCGTCCATATGATGGATGCAGCTGGTCTCATAGCTGCTCGTGTAGGGACACTAGGGATACAGTACAGGTGCTCATTGGAGAATGAGTTCACTGATTGATCCGCTTACGGAATGCTGGATGGTTGATGATGCCTTATTGTCAGACAACGATTCCGTAGTCCTAGTGGTGTATCTGGTTCTTAGACTTGAGACACCAAGGATGTCCTGTATGAGTGCTCCACTCTTTGATACCAGACTTATAGGTTTGGCTGTTCCCAGATCTAGTACAGCTGGTCATTGGGAGTGGTAGTCGACCTTACGAGGGCTATTGAGTGTCGATAGAGGATCATCCACTCTCGGTATCATGAGAGGAATATCCCATGTGTTCTTGCTCAGACAAATCCCTGGCCAGGGTCATTCGGGTTGAGAGAGAAAGAGTTCTCCGGGAGAATCCGATTAGAGCGAGACTCAAGTAGAAACCGTATGGGTCTGACAGCACCATGCTCGATATACGGTCTCTGGGATATTAGATGGATGAGGGACTATAGGTACATGGTAACTGAGGACAGACAGGTCCAATGGATTGGATTCCCCTGTATCGTCTGGGGACTACGGCGTAGTGACCTAGTACTTCCGTAGTCGATGAGTCGAGTGAATTATTACAGAGATAATAATTCACTTAGTTAGAAGGAGTTCTGACAGGTATGACTCACGGCCAGCTCGATATTGGGCCTAGAGGGTCACACACATATGGTAGGCATTGCGATGAGTAGAGGTTCGGATATAAGATATCCGACGGAGCCCTTGTCTTATTGGATGCAGATCCAATACCCACTAGGGAAAGGACCCATTAGGGTTTTGACACGGGATCTCTATAAATAGGAGGGATTCACAGCCTCATAGGCTAGAGTCTTTGCTTGCCCTTCCTATTCTCCTCTCCCTCTCCACCTCAGAGTAGGCCTGGAGTTTTGAGGAGCGTCGTCGCAACCCTGCTGTGTGGATCACCGCTAGAGAGGAGGACGCTTGACCTCCTTCACCCTCTCCTGAGGATCTGCAAGGAAACAGGGATATACGATCTCCCTAGGTAACACAATCTCTATACGCAGTTTTGTGTTTTGCGGATTTTGCGCACCAATCTTCGCACGACGACGAACATCTTTTTGGGAATCGGGGATTTTTGTTTTCTTGTTCTTCCGCTGTGCATATGATGTCGCCCCCTATGATTT